>NC_057803.1:664734659-664814286 GCF_018294505.1 Triticum aestivum
TGGCAAAATCGTGAGTGTCCGACTACCCGAATGACTTATTGCACTCCTTTATTATTCGATAGCTTCTAATGCCGAATCTAATTATGCAGTCCGCCCAGAGCTCAGCTTGGCGATTGGTCGAGCGGCGTTCTGAATTCATCGGACGTGAACAGCGCTTCGCTTCCGACGGCCTCCTCCCCTCTCCCTACAGACGATGCTAAGGTGGAGTCCCGTAGGGGACAAAACCAGGAGGAGGTGGTCCTGGAGGCGCCACAAGGCGACCTTCCGGACTCCAAGCCCAAAGGGGGTAAAGCCCCGGAGGGATCTAAGTCCAGCCCCGGGCCGGACACTGCTCCAGAACCATCAGCGGTTCCGGAGTCCGACAGGCGGCGCCTTCATAAGAAGGGCAAGCCTGCGATGCCGCTGACTTCCGTCCACCTGGAGGCGCCCGACAATTTGCTGGAGGCGCTTAACGGCGCCTCCATCGACGAGGAACACCGCACTGTTATGAGTGCGGTGATTCAGAAGGTTCAGTCCGCCAAGAGCGGGCTGACGGAAACCTGTACAAGCCTGTTAACGGGCTTTGAGGTATGTGTTCAAAAACATATATATATAAAAAATATTACCGCATTGACAGTAGCCCCTGATGCTCAGTTCGGTGTTCGGAAAGAAAAGCCGAGCTGAGGATCTAAAAAGATATACGCAAGAGTCTAATAGAAATATGTCAATATGGGAATGCAGGCTGTGCTGCAGACCTCTGCCGCACTGACTGCGGAGGTCAATGCATTGAAGGAAAGCCTCGAGCGGTCCGAGAGTGAGCTCGGCCATGCCAAGAAGCAGCTCGAGGATAAAGAGGGTACATAGTACCTCCTGTAAATGTATATAGAAATACTTGGTTGCAAAATAATAACAGGACCAATGTTAATGTTGCAGGAGCCACGACCGAGGTGGCGACCCTGAAAGAGGCGGTCTCCAAGGCCGAAAAGAGTGCGTCCATGGAGCACACCGAGCGAGAGAAGCAGGAGGCGCGGGTGGCGGAGGTGCGGCAAGAGCTCCAGGCTCTCGTGAAAAAACACGAGAGTTTGGAGCGTGACTCGAAGACTCGAGAGTCCGAGCTTGCCTTGGCTCTTGGAGAGTTCCAAGACCGCTAAGGCCGAAGCCCAGAAGGCCCTTCAAGAGATCGAGGCAATGAAGAAGATAGCGGAGGGTAAGGCATTCTTTATGCAAAGCAAAAATATAAAAGTTAATTGTCTGCTACTTACCCGAAGCCGGAGCTCTCGAGGAGCGTTCGCCGATCTACCCCATAGTGTGTCTGATGCCGCCACATACTACCGAGCCGAAGAGGGAAGCTCGACGGAGAAAGTGTTCTGGTCTCAGTATGCTAATGCCGAACATCCGGTGCCCCTGAGCGACCAGCTGAAGCAGTTGGTCGATCTCCACAAGGTGGCCGAACAGGCCATGAAGGGCCTCATGGCTCGGCTGTGGCCTGGAGAAGTCATGCCTGGGAGCTACTTCAGTCTGGTGCGGCAGCTGGTGGACGCGTGTCCGTGGATTGAGGTCGTCAAGCGCTTCGTTTGTATTGAAGGTGCCCGTCGGGCCCTTGCCTGTGCGAAGGTGCACTGGGGCAAGCTAGATGCGGAGAAGCTGTTGACGGACGCTCCACCGCCGGACAAGGAGTATCGTACGCCCGAGATGTATTATAATGGCGTTCTGAAGGGTGCCCGCTGTATAGCAGATGAGTGCTCCAAAGATGTAATTTTTGAGTAGACTCGCATTTGTTATCCTATACGCTGAAGCTTTGTTCATATGCGTTAAGCAACGCTTGTTAATTTAAAATATTACCTTCTATGCGGCCGTTTATCAAATCTGAGAGATGCAAGTCGTCGGCTTCGACCCCCATGCCACGAGTGCTGGGGTGTTCGGTATAAACCTGAGCGCTCTTTTCCCATTCTTGGGTCCATCTAGGGAGGCGTTCAGCACAACGAACGAGGCCGTCGGACTTATAATGCTTTATCACTCTCACTTAGCCATAGAATTCTATAATTTTAAACTTTGGTGAAGCCCCTAGTATTCGGAAGACCGAGTTCGGGGCACTATCCACGCCTAGGCCGGATAAGTCCGGTTCCTCACTCGAAGCGGCATAAGTCTTTAAGGACTCGAAGAAACCTCGCGAACAGCGACTGGTCTCTCGCACTATCATGACAGTCAGTTTTAGCTTTCTCTACTAAGGTGTTAACCCAGCTCCACTGGGGCACAATCGCAGTAGTTCTCCCAGCGCTACCTTAGCCAACAATGCGGAACGTAAGGTACCAAAACATGGGAGCCGGGCAAACCCAACTATTGACCAAAGACATGATTCAGAGCCGATGCATATAGTGCTATAAGTTCGGGGTGCCGCACTCGTGAGAGTGTTCGGTCTTCTGACACCATGTTATGGGGTGTTGTAAGCCCCTGGTGTATTGTCCGCACCAAAGTGTACGGTTGCAGAATCTCATGACTGAACATATTTGTATATAAAAATAGATAAGTACAATAATAGGTAAGAGCTATATATTGTTTATTATTAAAAAAAGGGCTGCTGCGAAAGCAGAACGATACAAGAAGTGCGGTAAGCAAGAGATGGGAGTACTTGACATATTCCCCTCCAGGGGCAAGCTGCGGGATTGTAAGTAAAACAGGTATTAAACTCGTTATAGAGACCACCTGGACTTTTGACGTGGCTTTCTCCCTCCCTGGCTATTGCATCATGGGTTCGGCGAGTGTATTGCCGGACAGGCCTTCCGAATAGTTGGGTCCTGAAAGTGTGTAAAAAGGAAAACGGCGAAATAGGGAGCCCCTGAGTGCGGTTCAGCCGCATTCTGGGCGTGCCATTGTTGTGCCCCTCCCCTTATGCCCATGGTATCTCTAAGGCGTAATTATGTATGCGTGGTACTAGTATCGCTGTTTGGCGGGGGCTGGGATTGGGGCCTCATTGCTATGCTTGCTCGGAACGTGCCAGCCGGATTTGTTTTAGGTTACTTCAGGCTCGCTTGACGTTGTCCGGACGTTTGACGCCTGGATTGGAGAACTGCCTTGAGAGGCTACTCTATACTTCTGCCGCCAGGGCCGTCGTGTGCTCCTCCGTTTGGAGAGAGCGTTCGGTGTTTCCGTTTACCGTGATGACTCCGCGAGGTCTTGGCATCTTGAGCTTGAGATATGCGTAGTGCGGCACCACATTGAATTTTGCAAATGCGGTTCGTCCAAGCAGGGCGTGATAGCCGGTGCGGAATGGGACTATGTCGAAGATTAACTCTTCGCTCCAGAAGTTGTCCGGGGATCCGAAGACCACTTCGAGTGTAACCGAGCCTATACAGCTGGCCTCTACACCTGGTATGACACCTTTGAAGGTTGTCTTTGTGGGTTTAATCCTTGAAGGATCGATGCCCATTTTTCGCACTGTGTCCTGGTAAAGCAGGTTCAGGCTACTGCCGCCGTCCATTAGGACTCTGGTAAGGTGAAATCCGTCGATAATTGGGTCTAGGACCAGTGCGGAGAATCCGCCGTGACGGATGCTGGTGGGATGGTCCCTTCGATCGAAGGTGATCGGGCAGGAGGACCATGGGTTGAACTTTGGGGCGACTGGCTCCAGCGCATAGACATCCTTAAGAGCACGCTTCCGCTCCCTTTTGGTGATGTGGGTTGCGTATATCATGTTCACCATCCGAACTTGCGGGGGAAATCCCTTTTGTCCTTTGTTGTTCAGCGGCCGGGGCCCCTCCTCGTCATCGCTATGTAGCCCCTTGTCTCTGGTCTCAGCACTTAACTTGCATGCCTTCTTGAACACCCAACAATCCCTGTTGGTGTGATTGGCTGGCTGTTCGGGGGTGCCATGTATCTGGCACAAGCGATCGAGTATCTGGTCTAAGCTGGATGGGCCCTGGGGGTTTCTTTTGAATGGCTTCTTCCGCTGACCCGGTTTAGAGCCTCTGAATCCGGTGTTGACTGCCGTATCTTCAGTATTGTCACCGTTAATGCGGAGTTTATGCTTGTAGCAACGAGACCTGCGGTTGTTATCCTTGGTATCCGAATTGCCGGGGCTCTTGGTTATGTTGTTGCTATGAGCTAGCCAGCTGTCTTCTCCCACACAGAAGCGGGTCATGAGTGTCGTGAGGGCTGCCATAGATTTCGGCTTTTCCTGTCCTAGGTGCCGGGCAAGCCATTCATCTCGGATGTTGTGCCTGAAGGCTGCAAGGGCCTCGGCGTCCGGACAATCGACTATTTGGTTTTTCTTGGTTAGGAACTGTGTCCAGAATTGTCTGGCCGATTCCTCTGGCTGCTGGATTATGTGGCTTAGGTCATCGGCGTCTGGTGGTCGCACATACATGCCCTGGAAGTCGTCAAGGAATGCGGATTCTAGGTCCTGCCAACAACTAATTGACTCTGCTGGTAGGCTGTTAAGACAATGTCGAGCTGGTCCTTTAAGCTTGAGCGGGAGGTATTTGATGGCGTGTAGATCATCACCACGGGCCATGTGGATATGAAGGAGATAATCCTCGATCCATACCGCAAGATCTGTTGTGCCATCGTATGATTCGATGTTTACGGGTTTGAAACCCTCGGGGATTTGATGATCCATTACTTCGTCTGTGAAGCATAGTGGGTGTGCGGCGCCCCTGTACTGGGCTATGTCACGACGCAGCTCGGACGAGCTGGTCTGTTGTGTTCGGCCGGGACATACTTATTATGTCCGGCGTGACGGCTAGCGTCACGTGAAGCGGGGCGCCCATGCGATCCGTAGATCGATCTTGTTTGCCTTGCCTTATTCTGCAAGATGTCTCACAGGTCTGTTGCGTCTCCCCGTACTCTGGTGTGTTTTGAGCGGTGTCGGGGTGCGGCTTGGGTTGAGGGCCTGAAGGCCTCTCTATCGCGGCCATGGGGTGGCCGATCGGGCGCATCGTACGCTGGTGATGTAGGTTTAGTTGCTTCCTCCTCAAGTTGGGGTAGCAGCCTACACTTTTGGTAGCTCTTGGATGGGCGCTCTAGTTTATACTCTTTGGCCGCCAGGACTTTGGACCATCTGTCGGCTAGCAAGTCTTGGTCAGCTCTAAGCTGCTGCTGTTTCTTCTTGAGGCTGCTTGCCGTGGCTACGAGCCTACGTTTGAAACGCTCTTGTTCGACGAGATCCTCTGGCACGACGAATTCGTCGTCTTCGAGGCTTGCCTCGTCTTCGGAGGGAGGCATGTAATTGTCGTCCTAATCCTCTTTGTCGGCTGCTCTCTCATGAGGGATGGCTCCTTCGTCCTCCTGCACTGAATCGTGCTGGAGGGGGTTGTCTTCGGCACTGTCCAGCGTGTTGTTATCTCCGGTGCCGGAGTCGCCATTTTTTCTTTAGCGGGACTTAGAGCGGCGCCGCTGACGTCGGCGCTTGGGTTGCTTATTGGAGGGGTCATCCTACGTTTTATCCTCGCCATCCCCCACTTTCGGGGTGTCCACCATATATATGTCATATGACGAGGTGGCTTTCCAGTTCCCTATAGGTGCTGGTTCTTGATCATCTCCTTCATCGGCGTCCATGCCGTCGATGTCTTCAGAGTCAAAGTCGAGCATGTCGGTTAAATCTTCGACAGTGGCTACGAAGTGGGTGGTGGGTGGGCTTCGAATTTCTTCGTCATCCGCATCCCAACCGTGTTGGCCGTAGTTTGGCCACGGCTCTCCTGACAAAGAGAGAGACTTTAATGAATTCATGATATTGCCGAAAGGCGAGTGCTGAAAGACGTCCGCGGCGGTGAACTCCATGACCGGAGCCCAATCGGGCTTAATCGGAAGAGGTGCGGGATTTACGGAGTCCGGATCGGAGTCCGGCACCTTGGAGTCACGGGCCTTGTGAGGGACTAGGCTGGTATCCGACTCTATCGCCGTAGAGGTTGCAGTTTCAGGGGCGGCGTCCAACCGTCTGTCCCCGACTGGCGCAGTGGGTTCCGAGCTAATGGTCGGAGCGGACATCTGAGCGACGCTCTGGGGGTTGTCCAATGATAGAGCTAAATCATGTCCATCGTGACAGTGCGGCGCTCCCGGTCGTGGCTCGAACCCGTCGAAGATCAAGTCCCCGCGGATGTCGGCCGTGTAGTTTAAGCTTCCAAACCTGACCTGATGGCCAGGGGCGTAGCTTTCGATCTGCTCCAGATGGCTGAACGAGTCGGCCCGCAGTGCGAAGCCGCCGAATACGAAGATCTGTATGGGGAGAAAAGTCTCATCCCGGACCGCATAGCGATTGATGAGAGAGAAAGCCATCGGGCCTAAAGGCGACGACACAGAGGAACTCTCAATGAAAGCACCAATGTCGGTGTCAAAACCGGCGGATCTCGGGTAGAGGGTCCCGAACTGTGCGTCTAGGCGGATGATAACAGGAGACAAGGGACACGATGTTTTTACCCAGGTTCGGGCCCTCTCGATGGAGGTAAAACCCTACTCCTGCTTGATTAATATTGATGATATGGGTAGTACAAGAGTAGATCTACCACGAGATCAGAGTGGCTAAACCCTAGAAGCTAGCCTATGGTATGATTGTTCTTCGTCCTACAGACTAAAAGTCTCCGGTTTATATAGACACAGGAGAGGGCTAGGGTTACACAGAGTCGGTTACAATGGGAGGAGATCTTCGTATCGTATCGCCAAGCTTGCCTTCCACGCCAAGGAAAGTCCCATCCGGACACGGGACGGAGTCTTCAATCTTGTATCTTCATAGTCCGGGAGTCCGGCCAAAGGTCTTAGTCCGGCCATCCGGACACCCCCTAATCCAGGACTCCCTCAGCCCCCGACCGACTTCTTTCGCCTATATAAGCCTACGTACCCATTGAATATCAAGATAGATCAGGAGTTCCGCCGCCGCAAGCCTCTGTAGCCACCAAAAACCTCTCGGGAGCCCGTTCCGGCACCCTGCTGGAGGGGGAACCCATCACCAGTGGCCATCTTCATCATCCCGGCGCTCTCCATGACGAGGAGGGAGTAGTTCAACCTCGAGGCTGAGGGTATGTACCAGTACCTATGTGTTTGATCTCTCTTTCTCGTGTTCCCTCTATGGCACGATCTTGATGTATCCCGAGCTTTGCTATTGTAGTTGGATCTTATGATGTTTCTCCCCCTCTACTCTCTTGTGATGAATTGAGTTTTCCCCTTTGAAGTTATCTTATCGGATTGAGTCTTTTATGAGAACACTTGATGTATGTCTTGCCATGCTTATCTGTGGTGACAATGGGATATCATGTTCCTCTTAATGTATGTTTTGGCGACCAACTTGCGGGTTCCGCCCATGAACCTATGCATAGGGGTTGGCACACGTTCTTGACTCTCCGGTAGAAACTTTGGGGCACTCTTTGAAGTACTTTGTGTTGGTTGAATAGATGAATCTGAGACTGTGTGATGCATATCATATAATCATGCCCACGAATACTTGAGGTGACAATGGAGTATCTAGGTGACATTAGGGTTTTGGTTGATTTGTGTCTTAAGGTGTTATTCTAGTACGAACTCTTGAATAGATTGATCCGAAATAATAACATTGAGGTGGTTTCATACCCTACCATAATCTCTTCCTTCGTTCTCTGCTATTAGTGTCTTTGGAGTGACTCTTTGTTGCATGTCGAGGGATTGCTATATGATCTATCTATGTTATTATTGTTGAGAGAACTTGCACTAGTGAAAGTATGAACCCTAGGCCTTGTTTCCTATCATTGCAATACCGTTTACACTCACTTTTACCACCTGTTACCTTGCTATTTTTACAATTTCAGATTAAAAATACCTTTATCTACCATCCATATTGCACTTGTATCACCATCTCTTCGCCGAACTAGTGCACCTATACAAATTACCATTGTATTGGGTGTGTTGGGGCCACAAGAGACTCTTTGTTATTTGGTTGCAGGATTGTTTGAGAGAGACCATCTTCATCCTACGCGTCCTACGGATTGATAAACCTTAGGTCATCCACTTGAGGGAAATTTGCTACTGTCCTACAAACCTGTGCACTTGCAGGCCCAACAACGCCTACAAGAAGAAGGTTGTGTAGTAGACATCACTAGTCACTTGCTTTTTGTTGCCCTCCCTGCTGGAAGCTAGTGCTGGCACTTTCTCGGGTGCTTCGCTGTCCATGTTCTGCTTCGTTATTTTTTCTGACGGGTCAGGAGAGATGATTGGTTTTTCTTGATATGAACTATTCAGTTCAGACAAAATCATTTCAATATCTCCTTCTCCGTCACCTCCACTATGATTATGTAACAAAAGGATTACGAAGTAACATCGAAATAAATGCGATATAGTTTTAAAACTATGTCTTCCACGGCTGTACAAAAAGAATCTGAAGCTTAATCTACATAGATTCGTAAGATAGCCCTTTTCTTTCATTTCCTGACCTAAAAAGTCGATCAATCCATTGTTTTCTTGTTATACCATGTCTTGCCACTAACTCTTGGTTTGGCCAATCAGTGATAGAAATTAGCACCAGGTGTGAGCAGTAAGTCTGCTGTCAAGTCCATATCAGTGAGGGGAAGTCTTTTTTATAGGAAAAAATACACTACAAATGATATTCTGTAAATTGGAGCAATAACTGTAATGTTTAGATTGTAAGATAAAATGCTCTCAGATGAATAATAATACACATAATGTGTGAAAAATTTCATCGAAGTGTAATTTCCCAGGATTTTGTGGACGTAATTGGTTAACTTACTGCTGCTGCTACATAGTTTTTGTTACATGGATTGTGTGAGCCTTTTATAGTACCTTGCTGCACGACAGACTGTCCTGCATGTACTCTGTTTTCCTTATTACCAGTCCTTGCTCCATAAAAATGCCCAGGTGTTAGCAGCAGTAGAAGCGTAACTGAATTTTACAGCAAAAAGAGGAGATACATCCCGTGGAGAGAAAAATGACATTGTTGGAGAGACACGGGTCGTCGCCATCAGTCGCCGCCGCCACCGTGAGAGGTTTTTGATGCTTTCGCGGGCACTGACCGACTGCCTGTATCTCGAAGTGGATGGCGGCTGGTGGGTGAGGCGAACGCGATTTTGATTTCTGGTTGGTCTGCTGGATTGGACAATGGGGGCAGAAGGAGAGATGAGGGTGTTCAAGAGAGGGGAACTATTGAAGTGTTTGAGATTTTCGGTGCGAAAGCAGAAGCAAGAAACTAGTGGAGGGAGAGAGGGAAATGGTCGAACCGTCTCGAATCTTCGACCGTCCGTCTAGACATTGGTGTAACTTTCTGGGGGCTTTGATGTGCTTGTTTTTTTCCTTGCTTGCGCAACTACCGGAGCGTTTTTATTTTAGTGTGGTGACATCCACGGTGGCATGGTTTGGTGTTATGCAGATTCACGTTCGTTCCTGTGAGTGTTACAGACGTTTTCTATGACGTTTCATGGTGAGGCGCGTGGAAATGAGGCCACCAGCGCTCATCCTCCTATGGAAAAAAGCAAAGCGTCTCGAATCTTAGACCGTCCGTTTGGACATCAAGAGTGGTGCAACTTTCTTTGTACTTTGATGAGCTTGTTTTTTGCTTGCCTTCTTAACTCTTAGTCTGTGGGATGTTAGTATTTCTTAATTTTAGTTTTGTTGTGTGATGCACAGGGGCATGGTTTGGCGTTACTCAGAGTCATGTTTCATGGTTCTTTGTGTTCCAAGTGATTCCGGACGCCAGTTCAATCGGAGAGGCATGGACATGAACTCAAGAAGGGAAGCATGTTAACGCATTGGTCAGAGTCTCGTTAGAATGGGTGTATGCTTTTGGTATTTCCAAATGATTCCGCTCACTCGTTCTCTTGGAGAGGAATGGACGTGAATCCGGCGGAGGCAAATCTTCTTATTAGCCAGAGTCACGTTTGTCCACGCGTGTGTTAAGTGCATTTTCTCTGGTGAGTCACTGTGAGGTGCGTGGAAGTGAAGCTGAGTTGGCACTGTGTTACTAATGAAACAGGTACATTCCTGACACTGTGTATGTAAATGTTTTCCTCGTCAACTCGTTGCTTTGTTGTTGAGAGTCATGGTGCTGCATTCTAGGGAGGCACCATTTGATTTTAGGGCGAGTCATGTTCGTGCCTGCATGTTTTACGGACGTTTTCACTAAGGTGTCACCTGGAGACACGTGCAAGTTAATTCCTGTATTTGTGTTTGAAATGATTCCATTGAGATTGTTATTTGGAAATGGTATAATATAGAGTCATGCTCGTCTGTGTTTGTGTTCAGAATAATTCCGTTGACTCGGTCAGATGGAGAGGCATGGGCGTTAATCGCAGAAAGGCATAGTTTGGTTCGAAGTCATGGTGAACACCCACTGTTTACTCTGTGAGGCACGGAATGGCCTATTCGAGAGACGCTGGTGTGGTATATTCTGCGCACGGTCATAGGTCCCAGGAAGGCATGCCATGGTATCCTGTATTTGTGTTCGAAATGATTCCGTTGAGTCATTCAGAAGAAGAGGCACGAACATGAATGCCATGAGGGAATGGTTGGGTCTGTCGGAGCGTCACATTTCGTACGTTTATTATGGAAAGAAAGCGGAATGGGTTTAGATGTTAACGTTAAAAGTTTACTTTGCGAGTGGCTGGTTCGATAGTCGAGGTGTTTAAAAGCGTAAGCTCCTTGTTTTTAAAAGCCACGACTTTATGCTGAGTTGCGTGGCACTTCTTCTATTAGAAGCAGGGTGTGAAGTGAATACAGCCACGGTTCTGTACCAGGCAGCGACATGACTTGTGCACTGACAATAGCATGGATGTTCGGCGCAGTGTTAAGGGTCACAGGCACGGGGGTGCGACACTAAAAGGCATGCTGCCGTATAATATAGAGTCACGCTCCCGTGTGTTTGTGTTCCGAGTAATTCCGTCGACTCGATCAGACGGAGAGGCACGGGCGTTCAGCCCACAAAGGCACCGTCAGGGTTCGTTCCTTGGTTGTTAGGCGCACAGACGTGTGGATGTAGAAGGCACATTTTTCAAGCAAAGAACGCACATCATGATCCCACATTTTTCAAGCAAAAAACGGACATGAAGTTCGTATTACCACTTTTTTGTACTAGGTAGCGTCATGACTTGTTCTCATAAACGCGCGGACTTTCGCGCCTCTCTGCAATATTTCGGGTCACAGGCACTGTCGTGCGGCCCACAAAGGCATGGGGCTGTTCTATATAGAGTCACACTCGCCCGTGTTTCTGTTTCGAATGCTTCTGTTGACTCGTTTAGACGGAGAGGCACGTCCGGTCAGCTTCAACAGTGAACACCCACTGTTTACTGTTTCGACAGAAACATGGGCGAGTGTGACTCTGTATACTCTGTGAGGCACAGTCAGTGGAGAGGCATAGGCATGGTGTGGTATTATGTAGAGCCACGCTCGTCTGTGTTTGGTTTCAGAATAATTTCGTCGACTCAATCAGATGGAGAGGCACGGTTGTTAATCGCACAAAGGCATAGTTTGGTTCAAAGTCATGGTGAACACCCACTATTTACTATGTGAGGCACGAAATGACCTATTCGAGAGACGCTGGTGTGGTATATTGTGCGCACGGTCATGGGTCTCAGGAAGGCAAGGCAAGGTATCCTGTATTTGTGTTCAAAATGATTCCATTGAGTCATTCAGAAGAAGAGGCACGGACATGAATGCCATGAGGGCAAGGTTGGGTCTGTCGGAGCGTCACGTTTCGTACATTTATTATGGAAACAAAGCGGAATGGGTTTAGATGTTAACGCTAAAAGTTTACTTTGCGAGTGGCCGGTTTGACAGTCGAGGTGTTTAAAAGCGTAAGCTCCTTGTTTTTAAAAGCTACGGCTTTGTGCTGAGTTGCGTGGCGCTTCTTTTATTAGAAGCACGTGCATGAAGTGAACACAGCCACGGTTCTGTACCAGGTAGGAATATGACTTTTACACTGGCGATGGCATGGATGTTCGTGGCAGTGTTAAGGGTCACAGGCACGGGCGTGAAGCGCTAAAAGGCATGGCTGGCGTATAATACACAGTCACGCTCCTGTGTGTTTATGTTCCGAATAATTCCGTCGAGTCGGTCAGACGGAGAGGCACATGCGTTCATCCCACAAAGGCACTGTCAGGGTTCGTTCCTTGCTTGTTAGGAGCACAGACGCGTGGATGTAAAAGGCAAGTTTTTCAAGCAGAGAACGCACATCATGATGCCACGTTTTCCAAGAAGAACGCGGAGCTGAAGTCCATATAGACACAGTTATGTACCAAGTAGCGTCATGAATGAGTCACCTAGAGTAAGATTTTGATAGAAATATCATTTCAAAACAAAAAATGTCAATGGGCCCTGATTGTATCCCCATTGAGGTGTGGAAAGGTCTCGGGGACATAGCGATAGTATGGCTAACCAAGATTTTCAACCTCATTTTTCGGGCAAACAAGATGCCAGAAGAATGGAGACTGGGTATATTAGTACCAATCTTCAAGAACAAGGGGGATGTTCAGGGTTGTACTAATTACCGTTGAATTAAGCTGATGAGCCATACAATGAAGCTATGGGAGAGAGTCATTGAGCACCGCTTAAGAAGAATGACAAGCGTGACCAAAAATCAGTTTGGTTTCATGCCTGGGAGGTCGACCATGGAAGCCATTTTCTTGGTACGACAACTTATGGAGAGATATAGGGAGCAAAAGAAGGACTTGCATATGGTGTTCGTTGACTTGGAGAAGGCCTATGATAAGATACCATGGAATGTCATGTGGTGGGCTTTGGAGAAACACAAAGTCCCAGCAAAGTACATTACCCTCATCAAGGACATGTACAATAATGTTGTGACAAGTGTTCAAACAAGTGATGTCGACACCGATGACTTCCCGATTAAGATAGGACTGCATCAGGGGTCAGCTTTGAGCCCTTATCGTTTTGCATTGGTGATGGATGAGGTCACAAGGGGTATACAAGGAGATATCCCATGGTGTATGCTCTTTGCGGATGATATGGTGCTAGTTGACGATAGTCGGACGGGGGTAAATAGGAAGTTAGAGTTATGGAGACAAACCTTGGAATCGAAAGGGTTTAGGCTTAGTAGAACTAAAACCGAGTACATGATGTGTGGTTTCAGTACTACTAGGTGTGAGGAGGAGGAGGTTAGCCTTGATGACTAGGTGGTACCTCGGAAGGACACCTTTCGGTATTTGGGGTCAATGTTGCAGGAGGATGGGGGTATTGATGAAGATGTGAACCATCGAATCAAAGCCGGATGGATGAAGTGGCGCCAAGCTTCTAGCATTCTCTGTGACAAGAGAGTGCCACAAAAGCTAAAAGGCAAGTTCTACAGGACGGCGGTTCGACCCACAATGTTGTATGGCGCGGAGTGTTGGCCGACTAAAAGGCGACATGTTCAATAGTTAGGTGTGGCAGAGATGAGTATGTTGAGATGGATGTGTGGCCACACGAGGAAGGATCGAGTCCGGAATGATGATATACGAGATAGAGTTGGGGTAGCACCAATTGAGGAGAAGCTTGTCCAACATCATTTGAGATGGTTTGGGCATATTCAGCGCAGGCCTCCAGAAGCTCCAGTGCATAGCGGACGGCTAAAGCGTGCGGAGAATGTCAAGAGAGGGCGGGGTCGACAGAATTTGACATGGGAGGAGTCCGTTAAGAGAGACCTGAAGGATTGGAGTATCAACAAAGAGCTAGCTATGGACAGGGGTGCGTGGAAGCTTGCTATCCATGTGCCAGAGCCATGAGTTGGGTGCGAGATCTTATGGGTTTCACCTCTAGCCTACCCCAACTTGTTTGGGACTAAAGGCTTTGTTGTTATTGTTGTTGTTGTTGTTGTTGTTGTTGTTGTTGTTGTTGTTGTTGTTGTTGTTGTTGTTATTGATAATGGTATGAATTCGACAGTAAGTTCTCTGGAATACAAACAGACGTACACAATAAGTAAACTGTGTTTGAGATGTTTTGTGCTGAATATGTTCGGACCATTGGAAAAATTTGAGTGCTTGTGGTGTGGACGAATTCACGGGGAGACGAAATGATAGTACTGGTGTTTCGCAGGCGTGTAGAGTTCGAGGTATTTAAGAGAGATTGGAAGAATTCGAGGCGCCGGTTACTCCGTTTGACCATCTGATTGGTGTGCATATGTTATAGAAAGCTACCTACTCATCGAACACCCCACGTCCACAATTCTCCAGAGACAGACACCTCTTTCTTGCTGGTAGCTCATTGCTTTTCCCATGGCCGGTAAGAGAGGTTCTGGGTGTTCAAGCAACCAGGCAGCGAGGACAAAAGCCGCGGAAAGAATGGAGAGGTGCCGCCGCTACGCCGTAGCGGCGACAGGAATATCCTGCCCCATTGCCCAGCTGTCGAACGATCTCTCGCGTGGATGTGATTCCTCCCACAAGCGCATTCGCCATGGAGACGATCTCGGCAAGATGGCAGTACATAATTCCTTAGCCAGCGACGACTTGCTCGATGAGCTAATTAAGCAGCATCAGTTCATCGCTCGCTTGGAAAAGTTGCTACAGCAGAGCAATGCCTCTGTGCAGAAGTCCACTGATCTCATAGTTTGATCTATATGTGAGAATGAGAGGCTTCTCAATGAGCTCGACCAGAAGGATCGGGAGGCCGCCCGATTGAAGAATCTGTATGAGGAGACCCATGCGTTGGTATAGAAGCTGTCGGGCGAAGTGGGGCAGCTTATGGATGAGAAGGCTGAGGTCCTCTTCAAGTACAAGAGCCTGCTGTAGGATTTCTTTGCTGATATGGAGGAAAGTTATGAGGCGACGAAGAAGGAGATTGAAGATGTGCTCGCCCACCAGCCGATCAATAACGTTGCTGGAGTGTAGGCAGAGAGCTTGTAGCGTGTTTTTCCTTTGCGTTGGGGCATGTGGCCTTTTGTACTGCCATGAGTTTGTAAGGCATTTCTGCGTTGCATTGTCGTCGTGTTGTTTCGTTTGTTGGTACATGTAGATGGGTAGGCTAAGGTCATGGATGTCGCGTGTTAGCAGTAGGAGCACGGTTGTGCTTCCACCAGAGGCACTTCATTCCCCCGCGGGGAGCACGTTTTGTTGAACCGTGCGTAGTTTTGGTTCAAATGATTCCGCTTACTCGTTCACTTGGATATGCACGGGCGTCGAGTCTATTGAGTCACGTTTTTCCATTAGGCTGAGTCACGTTAGGCACGCAGTCGCGTCGATGTAGAAGTCACGTTTTTCAAGCAAATAACG
Source organism: Triticum aestivum (assembly GCF_018294505.1). Classification (NCBI taxonomy): domain Eukaryota; kingdom Viridiplantae; phylum Streptophyta; class Magnoliopsida; order Poales; family Poaceae; genus Triticum; species Triticum aestivum. The sequence goes on from NC_057803.1 coordinate 664,749,806, forward strand.
CGTCATGGTGCCGAAACATGAAGGTGAAAGCATGGCCGATTCGAGAGACATGAATATGAAAAACACAGACCTGAAGTCCATGTAGGGTCATGATTTGTACTCTTAAACTCGTGTACTTTCGTGGCTCTTTGTGTTGCAATATTTCGGGTCAGAGGCACGAGCATGAAGCCGACAAAGGCATGGTGTGGAATTAGAAAGAATCATGGTTCTGTGTTAAGTGGCGCCATGACTTGCGTACTCATGACGGAGTGTATGTTTCGGGCAACAGACACGGTTGTGAAACTCACAAAGGCTTGGTCCGGTTTTATATAGAGTCACACTCGCGTATTTTCTGTTCTGAATGCTTCCGTCGACTCAAACAGAAGGAGAGGCTCTGCCGCATGGCCTATATTTAATTGGTAACCCAGCGGAATGGGTTGAGATGCGAACACTCACTGTTGAGTCTGTGACGCACCGAATGGCCTATGTGAGAAACACTGTTTTAAAAAAGGTTATTTCCTTGTTTTTAAAAGCACAGCCACGCTTCTTTCTTGATGTTACGTATATTCGATAAAGGCGTGGACTCGATCAGATGGAGAGACACGAGTATGGTGTGGTATTATATAGAGTCACACTCGTCTGTGCTTGTGTTCCGAATAATTCTGTCGACTCGATCAGATGGAGTGGCACGGGCATCAATCCCACAAATGCACAGTTTGGCATTACCCACAGTCATGTTCATTTCTTTAATTGAGAAAACCCAGTGGAAAGGGGTCATGTATGAGGCACGGAATGGCTTGTTCGGGAGACGCCGTTGTGGTATAATCTTTGCACGGTCGTCAGTTCCAGGAAGCCACGGCGTTGTATTGTGAAGAGTCACGTTATTATTTGCAAGGGCAGGCACAACCGTGCAGCCCAGAGAGCCATGGTGCAGAGTCACATTCGTTCGTTTATTGCAGAAACCCAACGAATCGACTGGCGTCTCCTCGTATTCGGGTGTGAACGCCACGTGCCACCGCTCCAGAAACCCAATGGTCCAATGGGTGTCTTCTTCGGTGGCGCCGCTTTGGCTCGTCGTCCGAGGTGATCCTCCGGCTATTTAAGGCGGACAGACGGAGTCTCGAGACCCTAGCCACATCCTACTCCTCCCTTTGTCCGCCACCAAGTCTTCCATTTCTCCTGCTCCTCTCTATTCTTTGACCGTCTCCACCATGGCTGGGTAGAAGAAGACTTCTCCGGACCGCCATGCCCTGTCACGGGAGGATATCCCGACCGGCAAGGGTTCCTCGTCTGTAAGTTCACCCTGTTTCTGGTTTTCCTTCATTTGTTTTTTCTTTGTTTCTCCGACTTGATTTAGTTTGTGAAACATGAATTATTGCTGTTAGATGATTCCTAATTTTATGCGGGTGTGTCTTGCTGACACTGATTTACAGTCAATAGGAGCTAGGGTTAGGCTACGTCATGGTCTTCAACAGAAGTCCCCTTCTATACAATTGGGGAGAAGTTGTGGCTCGGGAAAGAAGAAGGGAATTTTGAGCGGGGCGGCGACGACAAGTGTTAAGAGGTCCCGTGGCGATGGTGAGGCCTTGCGGCCTGGCATCGCTTCAAGCAAGCTAACTCGTCTTGGAGGCGAACAAACTGTTAACTCCCTGTTAACTAATCTCAATAACCTGCTCCATCAGATGAATGCCTTGGTTTCAATTCCAAAGGATGAAAACACTTACGAGCAGCTGATGGAGATCATCTACGGGTGGCAGAAGCTCTTCGAGAAAACAAGATCAGATTTGGAGAAGGCGAACGCCAATATCGTAGAAATTATGGTTGAGAAGGAAAATCTCCTTTAGTAACACGTACGGTTGTTGGAGGAATCGGGGGCAGCTGCTAAGCAACGTTGCGAGTATATGAAGGAGCTGATTGATGAACTGCGCGGGGAGTAAACCAACAAGAAGTTCGGTGGGGAATAAGTATACAACAGCGTGCCTGGCTGTTGCGTGCATCTGATGTTGTTATGTAGTGGGCTGGAGTTTCTTATTTTGTCTTTTGAAATTTTGTTGTCAGTGTACTTTGTTAAGAAGATATATTTTGGTTTCCAGTATCTTTGTAATTAGGTGTTGTTACTTATGAAGAACAGGACCTGAAGTCTCTAAACCCACGGTCGTGGACCAAGTATGACATGTACGTTCGTGGCTTTTCTGTGTTGCAGTCTTTCGGGTCACAGGCACGGGCTTGCAAAGTCATGGTGTGGTTTTATATAGAGTTCACGTTGGCTAACTATTTACTTTGTGAGGCACGGGATGGCCGATTCGAGAGTCGCGTGTTTTTAAAAGCCACGGTTCTGTTCTGAGTTGCGTCGCACTTCATTTATTAGAGGCACAAGTGAATACAGCCACGATTCTGTATCAGGTAGCAATGTGACTTGTGTACTGACGATGGCGTGGATGCCATGGGCGCATGGTTCGCAGAGTCACGTTCGTATGTTTATTGTGGAAACAAAGCATAATGGATTTAGATCTTAATGCTAACTGTTTACTTTGTGTGGGATGGGATGGCCGATTCGAGGGTCGTGGTGTTTAAAAGCGCAAGTTCCTTGTTTTTAAAAGCCACAGTTCTGTACTGAGTTATGTCGCGCTTCATTTATTAGAGGCACGAACGTCAAGTGAATACAACCACGGTTCTGTACCAGGCAGCAATATGAATTGTGCACTGACGATGGCGTGGACGTTCGTGGCAGTGTTAAGGGTCACAGGCACGGGTGTGAAGCGCTAAATGGCATGGTTGTCGTATAATATAGAGTCACGCTCCCTGGTGTTTGTGTTCCGAATGATTCCGTCGACTCGATCATACAGAGAGGCACGGGCGTTCAACCTACAAAGGCACCGTCAGGGTTCGTCCCTTGGTTGTTAGGCGCACAGACACTTGGATGTAGAAGGTACATTTTTCAAGCAAAGAACGAACATCACGATGCCACGTTTTTCAAGCAAAACACGGACCTATAGTTCGTATTGCCACGTTTTTGTACTAGGTTGCGTCATGACTTGTACTCATAAACGCGTGGACTTTCACGCCTCTCTGCAATATTTCAGGTCACATGCACTGTCGTGCGGCCCATAAAGGCATGGGGCTGTTCTATACAGAGTCACCCTCGCCCGTGTTTCTGTTTTGAATGTTTCTGTCAACTTGTTCAGACAGAGAGGCACAACCGGCCAGCTTCAACAGTGAACACCCACTGTTCACTGTTTCGATAGAAACACGGGCGAGTGCGACTCTGTATACTCTGCGAGGCACAGTGAGTGGAGAGGCATTGGCATGGTGTGGTATTATGTAGAGTCACGCTCGTCTGTGTTTGGTTTCAGAATAATTTCGTCGACTCGATCAGATGGAGAGGCACGGGCGTTAATCGCAGAAAGGCACAGTTTGGTTCGAAGTCATGGTGAACACCCATTGTTTAATCTGTGAGGCACGGAATGGCCTATTCGAGAGACGCTGGTGTGGTATATTCTATGCACGGTCATGGGTCCTAGGAAGGCACGGCATGGTATCCTATATTTGTGTTCAAAAAGATTCCGTTGACTCATTCCGAAGAAGAGGCACGGACATGAATGCCATGAGGGCATGGTTGGGTCTATCGGAGCATCACGTTTCGTATGTTTATTTTGGAAACAAAGCGGAATGGGTTTGGATGTTAATGCTAAAAGTTTACTTTGCGAGTGGCCGGTTCGACAGTTGAGGTGTTTAAAAGCGTAAGCTCCTTGTTTTTAAAGGCTACGGCTTCATGCTGAGTTGCATGGCGCTTCTTTTATTAGAAGCACGGGCATGAATTGAATACAACCACGGTTCTGTACCAGGTCGCGTCATGACTTTTACACTTGCGATGGCGTGGATGTTCGTGGCAGTGTTAAGGGTTATAGGCACGGGCGTGAAGCACTAAAAAGCATGCTGCCGTATAATATAGAGCCACGCTTCCGTGTGTTTGTGTTTTGAATAATTCCGTCGACTCGATCAGACGGAGAGGCACGGGTGTTCAGCCCACAAAGGCACCGTCAGGGTTCGTTCCTTGGTTGTTAGGCGCACAAATGCTTGGATGTAGAAGGCATGTTTTTCAAGCAAAGAACGCATATCACGATCTCACGTTTTTCAAGCAAAATGCGGACCTGAAGTCCGTATAGCCACGGTTCTGTACTAAGTAGCATCATGACTTGTACTCATAAAAGCGTGGACTTTCGTTCCTCTTGGCAATATCTCGGGTCACAGGCACTGGCATGTGTCCCGCAAAGGCATGGTGCTGTTTTATACAGAGGCACACTCGCCCGTGTTTCTGTTTTGAATGCTTCAGTCGTCTCGTTCAGACGGAGAGGCACGGACGGTCAGCCGACAGAGGCATAGGGTTGCATTACGCACAGTCAGAGTCACATTACGATCGGTGTATGCTTTTGGTATTTCGAAATGATTGCACTCACTCATTCTATTGGAGAGGAATGGACGTGAATTTGGTGGAGGCAAGTCTTCTTATTAGCCAGAATCACGTTCATTTCTTTAGTTGGGGTAACCTAGCGGAATGTGTTCAGATGCGAACACTCACTGTTGAAGCTGTGTTTGAAAGCTTCTTTCCTTGTTTTCAAAAGCATAGTCACGGTTCTTTGTTGTTGTTGCGTGTAGTACTCAATAAAGGCACTGACGCCATCTGATGGAGAGTCATATGCGTGGTGTGGTATTATATAGAGTCACGTTCGTCTATGTTTGTGTTCAGAATAATTCCGTCGACTCGACTAGATGGAGAGGCACGGGCGTTATTTTGTTTGTTGGTACATGTAGATGAGTAGGCTAGTGTCATGCAGCACACGGTTGTGCTTCCACCAGAGGCACTTCGTTCACTCGCGGGGAGAATGTTTTTGCGAACCGTGCATACTTTTGGTTCAAATGATTCCGCTTACTCGTTCACTTGGATACGCGCCACTACTAGGAAAAGGGCTATAGATGATATGGACACTAATGGCGCACCAGACATGTGGTGCGCCATTAGTATATACTAATGGCGCACCATGTGTTGGTGCGCCATTAGTGACAAATACTAATGGCGCACCACATCCACGGTGCGCCATTAGTAACAATTTTTTTTTCAAAACTAGTAATGGCGCACTAGGGGATAGTGCGCCATTACTAGTTAAACTAGTAATGGTGCACCACATCCACAGTGCGCCACTAGTAGATTATTTTTAAATTTTTTATATTTTTTTCAAAGTTAGTAATGGCGCACCGTGGGTCTGGTGCCCCATTAGTAGTTAAAACTAGTAATGGCGCACCACACCCATGGTGCTCCATTACTAACAATTTTTTTTTATTTTTCTTATTTTTTTTATTTTTTTCAAAGTTAGTAATGGTGCACCCTGCGTGTGGTGCGCCATTACTAGTTTAACTAGTAATGGCGCACCACACCCACGGTGCGCCATTACTAATTTTGCCCAAAATTCCCCCGAATGCACCCCCATCCCTGACCGCCTTTTCAGTTTTAAAGAAAATAAAAGAAAAATATGGAAGTGCCAAAAAAATAAAAGAAAATAAGTTTTCCATGTGATATGTGGTCTAGTTGTTGGGAAAATTTACAAATATGAATTTCGACTTTATTTGCAAAATCTCTCAGGAATTTGTAAAATGGGCATAACTTTTGCATACGAACTCGGATTAAAAAGTTTTTTATATGAAAAATCATCTATTTGAAAAGTTATATCCGAATTTAACATTTTCAAAATCCTTGAAAACTTAACCGAAAAAGTTACGGGACTTTCAAGAATTAGAGGCAAAAAAAATCAAAAAATTTCAAACTTACTAGTGGCGCACCGTTTGCTAGGTGCGCCACTAGTAACAGAAAAAAATAGTTTCGAATATTTTGTCAGGAATTTTTTTCAAAATATGATACGTAATATCAACGGAAGTTTGAAATAATTTTTCAAAATTTCATCACACTCATGAACGTGAACAAAGTCCTAAACATCAACAAGGTTTAATAGGATTGATATGCTAGATATATTAACAAGTGCCTGTGAAGTGAGCTGGTGCTGGGGTTGGATAGAACTCTGAAGTTAAGCGTGCTTGGGCTGGAGTAGTGTGAGGATGGGTGACGTTTCGGGAAGTTTGACCATGGAGTGTGATTTGACCTGAGATTAAGTATATTGACCCGAGATTAAGCCATAGTGACCCGAGATTAAGAAAAAAACGAAAAAAAAATTCAAATTTTTTTGAAAAACAAATTTGAGAAAAAATTGTTACTAATGGCGCACTTAGGAATGGCGCACCTCTAGGCATACTAATGGCGCACTGCAGGTGCACCATTAGTATCTGGTATACTAATGGTGCACCAGTGGTGCGCCATTAGTAAAAAATACTAGTGGCGTGGTACTAGTGGCGCACCAGTAGTGCGCCATTAGTAGGAAAAACTGGTGCGCCACTAGTAGGCCTTTTCTTAGTAGTGCACGGTGTGGAGTCTATGGAGGCACGTTTTTCCATTAGGCTGAGTCACGTTACGCAGGTAGTCGCGTCGATGTAGAAGTCACGGTTTTCAAGCAAAGAACGCACGTCACGGTGCCAAAACATGAAGGTGAAAGCGTGGCCGATTCGAGAGACACGAATATGAAAAGCACGGACCTGAAGTCCATGTAGTCTCGGTTCTGTAGTAAGCAGGGTCATGATTTGTACTCTTAAACTCGTGGACTTTCGTGGCTCTCTGTGTTGCAATATTTCGGGTCAGAGGCACGGGCGTGAATCCTAGAAAGGCATGGTGTGGAATTACAAAGAATCACAGTTCTGTGTTAAGTGGCGCCATGACTTGCGTACTCATGACAGAGTGTATGTTTTGGGCGACAGTCACGGTTGTGAAACTCACAAAGGCATGGTCCGGTTTTAAATAGAGTCACACTTGCCTGGTTTCTGTTCTGAATGCTTCCGTCGACTCAAACAGAAGAGAGGGACTGCCGATGAGCCCGCAAAGGCATAGCTTTGCATTACATACAATTACATTCATTTCTTTAATTGGGGTAACCCGGCGGAGTGGGTTGAGATGCGAACTCTCACTGTTGACTCTGTGACGCACCGAATGGCCTATGTGAGAAACGATATTTTTAAAAGGTTATTTCGTACCCTAAAAAAATGTTATTTCCTTGTTTTTAAAAGCACATCCACGCTTCTTTCTTGATGTTACGTATATTTCTCGATACAGGCGTGGACTCGATCAGATGGAGAGGCACGGGCATGGTGTGGTATTATATAGAGTCACGCTCATCTGTGTTTGTGTTCAGGAAAATTCTGTCGACTCGATCAGATGGTGAGGCACGGGCGTCAATCCCACAAAGGCACAGTTTGGCATTACCCATAGTCACGTTCATTTCTTTATTTGCGAAAACCCAGCGGAAAGGGGTCAGGTATGAGCACGCACAGTTTACTCGGTGAGGCACGGAATTGCTTGTTCGAGAGACGCTGCCGTGGTGCAGAGTCACATTCGTTTGTTTATTGCGGAAACCCAATGGATCGACTAGCGTATCCTCGTATTCGGGTGTGAACGCCAAGTGCCGCCGCTCCGGAAACCCAATGGTCCGACGGGCATCTCCTCTGGTGGCGGCGCTCTAGCTCGTGCCCGAGGTGATCCTCTAGCTATTTAAGGCGGACAGACGGAGTCTCGAAACCCTAGCCACATCCTACTCCTCCCTTTGCCCGCCGCCAGGTCTTCCATTTCTCTTGCTCCTCTCTATCCTTTGACCGTCTCCGCCATGGCTGTGCAAAAGAAGACTTCTCCGGACCGCCATGCCCTGTCACGGGAGGATATCCCAGCCGGCGAGGGTTCCTCGTCTGTAAGTTCACCTTGTTTCTAGTTTTCCTTCATTTGTTTTTTCTTTGTTTCTCCTACTTGATTTAGTTTGTGAAACATGAATTATTGTGGTTAGTTGATTCCTAATTTGATGTCGGTGTGTCTTGCTGATACAGATTTACAGTCAGTTGGAGCTACTCTCATTAACCTGGTCAATGGGATGAATGCCTTGGTTTCAATTGCAAAGGTTAACAGAATGTACAAGGAGTTGCTCGAGGTCACCTACGAATGGCAACAGTTCTACCAAGAAAGAAGAGAAGACTTGGAGAAGGCCAATGCCACGATCGTAGAAATTACCGCTGTGAGGAGTAATCTCCTTGAAGAGGACACTCGGTCGTTCGAGGGATTGACGTCAGCTGTGAAGCGACTCGAAGAGAATACGAATGCGCTGAAGGAGGAGATTGATGAACTGCACTGGGAGAAAACCAACAAGAAGGTCGGTGGGGACTAGATATACAACGGTGTCCCTGTCTGTTGTGTGCGCCTGGTGTTGTTAAGCAGTGGAGTGGAGTTTCTTACCTTGTCTTGTGAAATTTCGCTGTCAGCTACTTTGTTAACAAAATGTATTTTGGTTTCGAGTATCATTGTAATTAGGCGCCGTTACTTATGATGCAGGGGAGGTGAAGTATCTACAACCACTTTTGTGTACCTAGTATTGTAATGACTTGCGTACTGATGTAGGCGTGTACGTTCGTGGCTTTTGTGTGTTGTAGTGTTTCGGGTCATGGATACGAGCTTGCATCCCACAAATTCATGGTGTGGTTTTACATAGAGTCATGTTCGCCTTTATTTGTGTTCCAAATGATTATGTTGACTAGTTCAGAAAAATAGGCACGCACGCAGGTGAATCCCATGGGGGCATGGTTTCGTCTTTCGCATAGCCACATTCGTACGTTTATCATGGAAAGAAAGCAGAATGGGTTTAGATATTAACGCTAGCTGTTTACTTTGTGAGTGGCCGATTCGAGAGTCGAGTTGTTTGAATGCTAAGGTCCTTGTTTTTAAAAGCCATGGTTTTGTACTGAGTTACGACGTGCTTCTTTTATTAGAAGCACAAGGGTGAAGTGAATACAGTCGCGGTTCTATACCAGGCAGCGACATGAGTTGCGTAGCGCGGGGGTGAAGCTCTAAGAGGCATGGTGCCGTATAATATAGACTCATGCTCCCCGGTGTTTTTGTTCCGAGTGCTTCCGTTGACTCGATTAGGAGAGGCACGGCCGGTGTGTCCATGGAGGCATAGCTTTGCGTTACGCACAGTCACGTTCGTTTTTTTAACCCAGCGGAATGGGTTGTGATGCCCACACTTGCTGTTGAATCTGTGAGGCACCAAATGCCTATGTGATAGACGCTGTTTTTAAAAGCTTGTTTCCTTGTTTTCAAAATCTCAGTCACGCTTCCTTATTGAGGTTTCTTATATTACTCGATAGAGGGGTGGCCTCGATTAGATGGGAGCGGCACGAGCATGGTGTGGTATTGTATAGAGTCACGCTCGTCTGTGTTTGTGTTAGGAATAATTTCGTTGACTCGATCAGATGGAAACCCAGCGGAAAGGCACCGTTTGGTCTTACCCACAGTCATGTTCCTTTGTTTAATTGTGGAAACCCAGCGGAAAGGGTTCATATGTGAACACTCACTGTTTACTCAGTGAGGCACGGAATGGCTTGTTCAAGAGAAGATGTTGTGGTGTATTCTTTGCACGGTGGTGGTTCCAAGGAAGTGACGGCGTGGTATTGTGAAGAGTCATGTTATGTTGTTTTCGTGTTCCAAATGATTTTGTTGAACCGTTCACGACGGCAGGCACATCCGTGCAACGCGGAGAGGCATGGTTATGATTTACAAAGAGTCACATTCGTGCATTTACCGCGGAAACCCAATGGTTCGACGGGCGTCTCTTTGTATTCGGGACTGAACACCACCTGGGGCCGCTCCAGAAACCTAATGGTCCGACGGGCGTCTCCTCCGGTGATGCCGCTCTGGCATGTCGCCCGAGGCCAGGCTCCGGCTATTTATGGCGGACGGACGGAGTCTCGAAACCCTAGCCACATTCTACTCCTCTCTTCGTCCGCCGCCAGGCTTTCCTTTCCTCTTGCTCATCTCTATTCACTGACGATCTCCACCACGGCTAGGCAGAAGGAGACTACTCCGGACCGCCGTGCCCTGTCGCGGGAAGAGATCCCGGCTCGCGTGGGTTCCTCGTCTGTAAGTTCACCCTGTTTCTACTTCTCCTTCATTCGTTTCTTTCTTTCTTTCGGCTGCATTGATTTAGTTTGTGAAACATGATTTATTGTGGTCATCTGACTCCTAATTTGATGCGGGTGTGTGTTGCTAACACTGATTTACAGTCAATTGGAGGTAGGGTTAGTCTGCGTCATGCTCTTGAACAGAAGTCCCCTGCTGTAGAATTGGGGAGCAGTTGTCGCTCGAGAGAGAAGTGAATGGTGAGCGGGGAGGCGACGGCAAGTGCCGTGAGGTCCGTGTTAGTTATCCTCAATAATCTGGTCGATGAGATGAATGCTTTGGTTTCAATTCCAAAGGCGGAGAAAACGTACGAGCAGCTGCTGGAGATCACCTACGCGTGGAAGAAGCTTTGTCAGGAAACAATGGAAGATTTGGAGAAGGCGAATGCCAGGTTCATAGAAATTACGACTGAGACGAGAAATCTCCTTGAACAGCACACCCGGTTGTTCCAGGAATCGGCCTAGCTGTGAAGCAACATGACGAGAATATGAAGGCGCCGAAGGAGGAGATTGATGAACTGCGCCGGGAGAAAACCAACAAGAAGGTCGGTGGGGACTAGATATACAGCAGCGTCACTGTCTGTTGTGTGCGTCTGATGTTGTTAAGCACTTGAGTGGAGTTTCTTACCTTTTCTTGTGAAATTTCGCTGTCAGCTACCTTGTTAACAAAATGTATTTTTGTTTCAAGTATCATTGTAATTAGGCGCCATTACTTATGATGTACGGGATGTGAAGTCTCTGCATCCAGGGTTGTGAACCTAGTATTATAATGACTTGTGTACTGATGAAGGCGTGTACGTTCGTGGCTTTTCCGTGTTGCAGTATTTCGGGTCACAGACACAGGCTTGCATCCCACAGATTCATGGTGTGATTTTAATAGAGTCACATTCGCCTCTATTTGTGTTCGAAATGATTCCGTTGACTTGTTGAAAAAATAGGCATGCACGTGAATCGCATGGGGGCATGGTTTCGTGTTTCCCATAGTCACGTTCGTACATTTATCGAGTTAAGAAAGCACAATGGGTTTAGATGTTAACGCTAGCTGTTCACTTTGTGAGTGGACGATTCAAGAGTCGAGTTGTTTGAAAGCATAAGTTCCTTGTTTTTAAAATTCATGCTTCTGTACCGAGTTACATCACACTTCTTTTATTAGAAGGACGGGCGTGAAGTGAATATAGCCGCAGACTATGACTTGTGGACTGACGATGGCGTGGACGTTCGTGGCAGTGTTAAGGGTTACAGGTTCGGGCGTGAAGAGTTAAAAGGCATTCTCCCGTATAATATAGAGTCACGTTCCCATGTGTTTGAGTTCCGAACGATTCCGTCGACTCGTTTAGACGGAGAGGCACGGTTGTTTAGCGCACAAAGGCAGCGTCAGGTTCTTTCTTTAATTGGGGAGACCCAACGGAATTGGTTGATATGTGAACACCCACTGTTTACTGTGTGAGGCATGGAATGGCATATTCAAGAGATGCTGGTGTGGTATATTCTTCACATGGTCATGGGTCCCAGGAAGGCACGACGTGGTATTGTGTAGAGTGACGTTAGTTTGTCTTGGTATTCCAGATGGCGTGGTTTTATATAGAGTCACGTTCGGCTGTATTTGTGTTCGAAATGATTCCGTTTACTCGTTAAGAAGAAAAGGCACGGACATGAATGCCATGAGGGCATGGTTGGGTCTGTCGGAGAGTCATGTTTCGTAAGTTTATTGTTGAAACAAAGCGGAATGGGTTTAGATGTTAATGCTAAATGTTTACTTTGCGAGTGGCCGGTTCGAGAGTCGAGGTGTTTAAAAGTGTAATTTCCTTGATTTTAAAAGCCACGGCTCTATGCTGATTTGCGTGGCGCTTCTTTTCTTAGAAGCACGGGCGTGAAGTGACTACAGCCACGGTTCTGTACCAGGCAATGACATGACTTGTGCACTGACGATGGCATGGATGTTCGTGGCAGCGTTAAGGGCCACATGCACGGGCGTGAAATGTTAAAAGGCATGCTGTCGTATAATATAGAGTCACTTTCCCGTGTGTTTGACTTTCGAATGATTCCGTCGACTCGATCAGACGGAGAGGCACGGGCGTTCAGCGCACAAAGGCACCGTCAAGTTCTTTCTTTAATTTGGGAGTCCTAGCGGAATTTTTTCAGATTTGAACACCCACTATGTACTTTGTGAGGCACGAAATGGCCTATTCGAGAGACGCTGGTGTGGTATATTCTTCGCACGGTCATGGGTCCCAGGAAGGCACGGCGTGGCATTGTGTAGAGTGACGTTAGTTTGTCTTGGTGTTCCAAATGATTCTGTTTGAATCGTTCGCACTAAAAGGAACAACTATGAATCCAGGACAGGCACGGTTATGCGTTACCTTTCGTGTGTTGATTGCAGAAACCCGACCGTTCGACGGGCGTCGTGTGAACACCGGGTGGACGCCGCTCCAGAAACCCAAGGGTCCGACAGGCGTTTCCTCCGGTGACGCCGCTCTGGAGGAGGTGGAGGTATTTAATAGAGTGAACGCCACGTGTCGATGTTGCAGAATCCAAAAGGAATGACGACTGTCTCATCCGTCGGCGAAGTGAACACCGCATGTCACCGTTCCGGCTCCTCGTCCGAGGTCAAGGAGCAGTTATTTAAGCCGAGCGGCGTCCGCCACCACTAGACATCATCCTGCTTCTCCCTCTTTCGCCGGCAATCCTAGGAAATCATCCATCTTCCTCTTTTCATTTGTGACGTTCCCCGCCATGGTTCGTCACAAGATAACTACTTACGCGATGCTTACTCCTGAGCGCCGCTTTCAGTTGCAGGAGGACATCTGTTCGAGGCGCGCCACTCGGGTCGCAGCGGGCATGTCTCCGGACTCACAGGGGCCGGAGGAGATTGGGGAGGTGGAGGAAGTGGAGGGGGTGCGTCGAAGCTCATGCAGGGAGTGGATCCAGTGGGGGGAGATGTCATGGAGGAAGATGAGGCGGGAGATCTGATGGAGCAAGAAGAGGTGGGTGACGAGGATGACGAGGACGACGAGGAAGGCGTGGACGAGGATGACGTGGACGACGAGGAAGGCATGGCCGAGGATGAGGAGGACGACAAGGAAGGCATGGACGAGGATGACGAGGACGATGAGGAAGGCATGGACGAGGAAGATGATGCGGAGTTCTATCTCGGTGAGTCAACCTTGATGGAGGAGCAGACCGCTGTCCTGGAGTCCATCCAAGATGAGGCGTATGTGGAGTCCAATCGGCGCTTCATCTGGGAAGAACATGCGAAGACCGATGTTCTGTTTGATGAGCTGGATGCGGAGCAGGAGGCGGAGGCCAACGATGTCGATGTCAGAATGGAGATAGTGGACATCTCCGACGGCGGGGAGTAGTGTAGTTTTGTTGGTAGACGTTTTCTTTGCCATGGTTTTTATGCTTTCCATGTCAAGCAATCGTCGATGTCAGAATGGAGATAGTTTCGTTTCCATGTCAAGCAATCGTGTTTTTTTCTTAAGTAGTAGTACTACCCCATCCCATAATAAATGTGTCAACTTTGCAGTAACTTCGTACCAGGCAGGACAATTCACAGTGTACTGGTTAGTACAAGGTTGAGACAATTAATTTGTGACGGAAGGTGTATGTTTTATTGCAAATTGCAGTTTCCAGTACCATATTTGGGTTGGAAGGTGTATGTTTTATTACACTGTATTGTTTTATTATATGTTGCAGTTTCAAGTAGTACAAAATAAACGTCTCAACTGGGGCACATATTTTATTCTAGAGATTTCAGTGTGGTTAGATTTGAATATGGTTTCAACATGGTTAGATTCTAGAGAGGCATTCAACAACATGCGCAAAAAAGCCACAGATGTGCTTTTGAGAAGCCCCGTCTTGCATGGTTTTGCCGCAATATGGGATTCGAAATTTTTGCAGGACATTCCTAGTTTTATAAGTGTAGAAAGAATTGTTTTTCACTTATATGATGTGTGGTAGAGGCACGACTATTAATTTTGTGAGAGGCATGAATGTGCCGACGGAACGGGTACGGTCACGTATGAAATAGGTGCAAGGTGGTCCCTAATGTCTCCTTAATGTATCATCTATACACTTCACTGTTACAAGCACGATCGTCGTTCTTGTCGAGGCACGGAGGTGAAGGATGGAGCCTTTGCCTCGGTGATAGTCATGTCGCATGCTAAGAAGGAAGCAAATCTTCAGACCTGATACGTCGAAAGCTGGCCATAAGGCACGCTCCTGCCTCTGCGTTTTCGATGACATCACGTTTAGTGCCTCTACGATGGGTGGATGTAATGCTCGGTTTGCTGATGATTTTGTTGTCAGCATCTTTCTTAACATGTTACGCACGACAGGGGCACGGTTTTACCCGACTTAGAGGCACGCACGTAACGAACTAGAGGCACGGACGTGATTCTAATGGTGGTACGGACGCAAAAGGATGGTGATGCAAGGATGTGAAGGTGTGCCAATGCTTTAAAGAAGCTTTCATTCACATGTTTTCATTGCGGAGGGCATGGACTACGAGCTCCATGTGTTCTCGAAGGCATTAGGCCTCGTTAATGAATTTATCAGAGAGAAGGTGAATCTTTTGGTTGACGTCTAGAATGTTGCATAAAACGACTTGAAGCCAAGTTACGCATGGTCCCCTTGGTATCAGAGGCACATTGGCACATAAGTCCCTATGTGGTGCACTGGAAATAAACTTGTGCAAAAGATATGTAAACTGCAAGCAAACTACAAGGTTAACTACGACACTAGCAAACCTAAATTTATAACAAGAAAACGACAGTCTTGAGAGAAAGCAAATGTAATGAGAAATCTAGAATGGCGTGAGCAATGTTCTAGATACTTTTGTTGGCCAGGACCACCTGCTTCAGTAGTCGTAGTCGCCACAGGACCTAGCGCGCTTCCTCGTCTGCTCCTTGTCAAGTTTTGCCCGGCGAAGCCTTCCTGGATGATGGTGAGGCGGCTCCATATCTCGTACGCAGCGTAAGCGTCCTTTGCCGCGTACCCGATGTGCCTCATGGACATGGGCATGCACGCCCAGCGCTGCGGCTCTGCGTTGGTGAGCTCTACGTCATGGACAAGGATACCTGAGGCGTCCCCAAGGGATTCTAGAGGCTTTGTAGCTGTTGGCACCCACCATTCTTTCTGGATGTCGACGAAGTGGGCGATCTCCAATCCGATGCGGCCGAGCACCTCTATGTCGCCGTCCATGGAGAAGCCAAAAAACGTGTACCTGGGATAGGCGAGGAAGTTGTCGAACCTGGTGCAGTTCTTGTCGGCGGTGCTCAATTGAAAGAGCATCACCGGATGATCCTTGCCGACGGAGAGCTGGGCGAGGGCTGGTTTTTGATCTTCACCAACGTTGTTGGTGTACTCCACATCAACTCCGACGATCTTGTGGTGCTCGAATTCGAGATGTCGCTCGTACTGCTCGATGATGGTGGCCGCCTTGTGCAACTCGTTGGTGTGGATCACTTGCAACTTGGTGTTGCCGTAGGCCTACACCTAGAATTTCTTGGTGAATCCCATGGCCTGGAGCAGTTCGTCCTCTTGCAACCTGGTATTTCGTGGGGAACAGTGAGTGGGAGCGCAATGGCGATTTCTGTTGTTTGTGGAAGACAAGTCCGCACTGGAAGTCTAAATTTAAGGGCGGCGAAGCGGCAAAGAAGTGCACGATCTCACAGTCAATGCGGTTGTGCACATCGTGGGTTCTGGATCGTGGTTTTGTCTCCCTGACGGTGCGGTTGTGCACATCCTGGGTTTTCGATCATGGTTCTTCTTTATAAGAAATTAAAATAAAATCAGCAGTTATGTTTTTAACAACCGTCATATCTCCGGCAAGTCCTGGAGATGATCGTTGTCTTGCGTAGTTTGTTGTCAAATGTTAACCTTTACAATTTATCTCGTGCACAAGTCTCTGACCAAGAGAAGCATGCTTGAAGTGACTGGTTTAACTCTCAGACACACGGGCATGGTACATTCACTGGTCGTCGCAATTGTTATCAGTGATACATTCAGTTTGCTGTCAAATGTTAACTTTTTGCACTCTCGTTGTATAAGTGATGTGCTTTATCAGAGGCACCATTGTGTGTCTGTGTTGCAACTGACTCTATGAGATGGACAGAAAGAACGAGAAGCAACAAGGGGCATGGACTTGCAGCTGCAAGAAGCACTGATACAACAAGATGCGCAGCTAGAGGCACAGATACGCTGCTACGTGAGGTGCGGAGATGAAGTTACGTGATTACACGGATGTGAATTCGTGCTATGGTGCTACGTGAGGCACGGGCACGAACAAATAGCCGTGCACTCAACTACATGCGCAAAAAGCCATAGATGTGTTTCTGAGAATCACCGGTCTCCGTGGTTTTACCGCAAGGTGGGATTCGACATTTACCCAGGGCATTCCGGGTTTTACAAGTGTAGCAAGAATCATTTTACACTTACATGTTATTGTTGGAAATATGCCCTAGAGGCAATAATAAAAGCATTATTATTATATTTCCTTGTTCATGATAATTGTCTTTATTCATGCTATAATTGTGTTATCCGGAAATCGTAATACATGTGTGAATAACAGACATCAACATGTCCCTAGTGAGCCTCTAGTTGACTAGCTCGTTGATCAACAGATAGTCATGGTTTCCTGACTATGGACACTGGATGTCATTGATAACGAGATCACATCATTAGGAGAATGATGTGATGGACAAGACCCAATCCTAGACATAGCACAAGATCGTATAGTTCGTTTGCTAGAGTTTTCCAATGTCAAGTATCTTTTCCTTAGACCATGAGATCGTGTAACTCCCGGATACCGTAGGAGTGCTTTGGGTATGCCAAACGTCACAACGTAACTGGGTGACTATAAAGGTAGACTACGGGCATCTCCGAAAGTGTCTGTTGGGTGACATGGATCAAGACTGGGATTTGTCACTCCGTATGACGGAGAGGTATCACTGGGCCCACTCGGTAATGCATCATCATAATGAGCTCAGAGTGACCAAGTGTCTGGTCACGGGATCATGCATTACGGTACGAGTAAAGTGACTTGATGGTAACGACATTGAACGAGGTATTGGGATACCGACGATCGAATCTCGGGCAAGTAACATATCGATAGACAAAGGGAATAGCGTACGGGGTTGATTGAATCCTCGACATCGTGGTTCATCCGATGAGATCATCGTGGAGCATGTGGGAGCCAACATGGGTATCCAGATCCCGCTGTTGGTTATTGACCGGAGAGTCGTCTCGGTCATGTCTGCTTGTCTCCCGAACCCGTAGGGTCTACACACTTAAGGTTCGGTTACGCTAGGGTTGTAGGGATATGTATATGCAGTAACCCGAATGTTGTTCGGAGTCCCGGATGAGATCCCGGACATCACGAGGAGTTCCGGAATGGTCCGGAGGTAAAGATTTATATATGGGAAGTCCTGTTTCAGGCATCGGGACAAGTTTCGGGGTTATCGGTATTGTACCGGGACCACCGGAAGGGTCCCGGGGGTCCACCGGGTGGGTCCACCTGTCCCGGGGGGCCACATGGGCTGTAGGGGGTGCGCCTTGGCCTAATGGGTCAAGGGCACCAGCCCCACATAGGCCCATGCGCCTAGGGTTTAAGGGGGAAAGAGTCCTAGGAGGGGAAGGCACCTCCTAGGTGCCTTGGGGGGGAGGGAAACCCCCCTTGGCCGCCGCACCCCCTAGGAGATTGGATCTCCTAGGGCCGGCCACCCCCCCTTGGCCCTCCTATATATAGTGGGGGAGAGGAGGGACTTCATACCTGAATGCCTTGGCCTTTGGTTGCCTCCTTCTCCCTCCCCAACACCTCCTCCACCTCCATAGTGCTTAGCGAAGCTCTGCCGGAGTACTGCAGCTCCATCAACACCACGCCGTCGTGCTGCCGCTGGTGCCATCTCCCTCAACCTCTCCTCCCTCCCTTGCTGGATCAAGAAGGAGGAGACGTGGCTGTTCCGTACGTGTGTTGAACGCGGAGGTGCCGTCCGTTCGGCGCTGGTCATCGGTGATTTGGATCACGTCGAGTACGACTACATCATCACCGTTCTTTTGAACGCTTCCGCTCGCGATCTACAAAGGTATGTAGATGCATCTAATCACTCGTTGCTAGATGAACTCCTAGATGATCTTGGTGAAACGAGTAGGAAAATTTTTGTTTTCTGCAACGTTCCCCAACAGTGGCATCATGAGCTAGGTCTATGCGTAGTTCTTCTTGCGCGAGTAGAACACAATTTGTTGTGGGCATAGATTTGTCAACTTTCTTGCCGTTACTAGTCCTTTCTTGCTTCAGCGGTATTGTAGGATGAAGCGGCCCGGACCAACCTTACACGTACGCTTACGTGAGACCGGTTCCACCGACTAACATGCACTAGTTGCATAAGGTGGCTGGCGGGTGTCTGTCTCTCCTACTTTAGTTGGAGCGGAATCGATGAACAGGGTCCTTATGAAGGGTAAATAGAAGTTGACAAATCACGTTGTGGCTTTAACGTAGGTAAGAAAACGTTCTTGCTAGAACCCTAATTCAGCCACGTAAAACTTGCAACAACAATTAGAGGACGTCTAACTTGTTTTTGCAGCAAGTGGTTTGTGATATGATATGGTCAAAGTTGTGATGAATGATGAATGATCTATATGTGATGTATGAGATGTTCATGCTATTGTAATAGGAATCACGACTTGCATGTCGATGAGTATGACAACCGGCAGGAGCCATAGGAGTTGTCTTTATTCTTTTATATGACCTGCGTGTCATCAAGAAACGCCATGTAAATTACTTTACTTTATTGCTAAACGCGTTAGCCATAGTAGTAGAAGTAATGGTTGGCGAGCAACTTCATGGAGACACGATGATGGAGATCATGATGATGGAGATCATGGTGTCAAGCCGGTGACAAGATGATCATGGAGCCCCAAGATGGAGATCAAAGGAGCTATGTGATATTGGCCATATCATGTCACGTTTATTATTTGATTGCATGTGATGTTTATCATGTTTTGCATCTTGTTTACTTAGAACGACGGTAGTAAATAAGATGATCCCTCACAATAAATTCAAGAAGTGTTCCCCCCAACTGTGCACCGTTGCGACAGTTCGCTGTTTCAAAACACCACGTGATGATCGGGTGTTTTATTCAGACGTTCACATACAACGGGTGTAAGACAGATTTACACATGCAAACACTTAGGTTGACTTGACGAGCCTAGCATGTACAGACATGGCCTCGGAACACAGAAGACCGAAAGGTCGAGCATGAGTCGTATAGAAGATACGATCAACATGAAGATGTTCACCGATGTTGACTAGTCCGTCTCACGTGATGATCGGACACGGTCTAGTTTAACTCGGATCATGTAATACTTAGATGACTAGAGGGATGTCTAATCTAAGTGGGAGTTCACTAATAATTTGATTACTTGAACTTAATTATCATGAACTTAGTCTAAATATTTTACAATATGTCTTGTAGATTAAATGGCCAACGTAGTCCTCAACTTCAACACGTTCCTAGAGAAAACCAAGCTGAAAGACGATGGCAGCAACTATACGGACTGGGTCCGGAACCTGAGGATCATCCTCATAGCTGCCAAGAAAGATTATGTCCTACAAGCACCGCTTGGTGACGCACCCGTTCTCCCTGCGGAACAAGACGTTATGAATGCTTGGCAGGCACGTTTCGATGACTACTCCCTCGTTCAGTGCGGCATGCTTTACAGCCTAGAGCCGGGGCTCCAAAAGCGTTTTGAGAGACATGGAGCATATGAGATGTTCGAAGAGCTGAAAATGGTTTTCCAAGCTCATGCCCGGGTCGAGAGATATGAAGTCTCCGACAAATTCTTCAGCTGTAAGATGGAGGAAAACAGTTCTGTCAGTGAGCACATACTCACTATGTCTGGGTTGCATAACCGCTTGACTCAGCTGGGAGTTAATCTCCCGGATGATGCGGTCATTGACAGAATCCTCCAGTCGCTTCCACCAAGCTACAAGAGCTTTGTGATGAACTTCAATATGCAGGGGATGGAAAAGACCATTCCTGAAGTATTTTCTATGCTGAAATCAGCAGAGGTAGAAGTCAGGAAGGAACATCAAGTGTTGATGGTCAATAAAACCACTAAGTTCAAGAAAGGCAAGGGTAAAAAGAACTTCAAGAAGGACGGCAAGGAGGTTGCCGCGCCCGGCAAGAAAGCTGCCGGGAAGAAGCCAAAGAATGGACCCAAGCCCGAGACTGAGTGCTTTTATTGCAAGGGAAGCGGTCACTGGAAGCGGAACTGCCCTAAGTACTTAGCGGATAAGAAGGCCGGCAAAACAAAAGGTATATGTGATATACATGTAATTGATGTGTACCTTACTAGTGCCCGTAGTAGCTCCTGGGTATTTGATACCGGTGCAGTTGCTCACATTTGTAACTCAAAGCAGGGGCTGCGGAATAAGCGGAAACTGGCAAAGGACGAGGTGACGATGCGCGTCGGGAATGGTTCCAAGGTCAATGTGATCGCCGTCGGCACGCTACCTCTGCATCTCCCTTCGGGATTAGTTTTAAACCTTAATAATTGTTATTTAGTGCCAGCTTTGAGCATGAACATTGTATCGGGATCTCGTTTAATTCGAGATGGCTACTCTTTTAAATCTGAGAATAATGGTTGTTCCATTTTTATGAGAGATATGTTTTATGGTCATGCTCCTATGGTGAATGGTTTATTCTTTATGAATCTCGAACGTGATGCTACACATGTTGATAATGTGAGTGCCAAAAGAAGTAAGGTTGATAATAATAGTCCCACATACTTGTGGCACTGCCGCCTTGGTCACATAGGTGTCAAACGCATGAAGAAGCTCCATGCTGATGGACTTTTAGAGTCTCTTGATTATGTATCATTTGACACGTGCGAACCATGCCTTATGGGTAAAATGACCAAGACTCTGTTCTCAGGAACAATGGAGCGAGCAACCGACTTATTGGAAATCATACATACTGATGTGTGCGGTCCGATGAGTGTTGAGGCTCGCGGTGGCTATCGTTATGTTCTCACCCTCACTGATGATTTAAGTAGGTATGGGTATATCTACTTAATGAAACACAAGTCTGAAACCTTTGAAAAGTTCAAGGAATTTCAGAGGGAGGTTGAAAATCAACGTGACAGGAAAATCAAGTTTCTGCGATCAGATCGTGGAGGAGAATACTTGAGTCACGAGTTTGGGGCACACTTAAGAAAATGTGGAATAGTTTCACAACTCACGCCGCCTGGAACACCTCAGCGTAATGGTGTGTCCGAACGTCGTAATCGCACTCTGTTAGATATTGTGCGATCTATGATGTCTCTTACCGATTTACCACTTTCTTTTTGGGGCTATGCTTTAGAGACTGCCGCATTCACTTTAAATAGGGCTCCGTCGAAATCCGTTGAGACGACACCGTATGAATTATGGTTTGGGAAGAAACCTAAGCTGTCGTTTCTAAAAGTTTGGGGATGCGATGCTTATGTCAAGAAACTTCAACCTGAAAAGCTCGAACCCAAGTCGTAAAAATGCGTCTTCATAGGATACCCAAAAGAAACTATTGGGTACACCTTCTACCTCAGATCCGAAGGCAAGATCTTTGTTGCCAAGAATGGGTCCTTTCTGGAGAAAGAGTTTCTCTCGAAAGAAGTAAGTGGGAGGAAAGTAGAGCTTGATGAAGTATTACCTCTTGAACCGGAAAATGGCGCAACTCAAGAAAATGTTCCTAAGGTGCCAGCACCGACTAGAGAGGGAGTTAATGATAATGATCAAGATACTTCTGATCAAGCCCCTACTGAAATTCGAAGGTCCACAAGGACACGTTCTGCACCAGAGTGGTTCGGCAACCCTGTCTTGGAAATCATGTTGTTAGACAACGGTGAACCTTCGAACTATGAAGAAGCGATGGCGGGCCCGGATTCCGACAAATGGCTAGAAGCCATGAAATCCGAGATAGGATCCATGTATGAAAACAAAGTATGGACTTTGACTGACTTGCCCGTTGAGCGGCGAGCCATAGAAAATAAATGGATCTTTAAGAAGAAGACAGACACGGATGATAATGTGACCATCTATAAAGTTCGGCTTGTCGCTAAGGGTTATCGACAAGTTCAAGGGGTTGACTACGATGAGACTTTCTCACCGGTAGCGAAGCTGAAGTCCGTCCGAATCATGTTAGCAATTGCCGCATTCTATGATTACGAAATATGGCAAATGGACGTCAAAACAGCATTCCTTAATGGTTTCCTTAAGGAAGAATTGTATATGATGCAGCCGGAAGGTTTTGTCGATCCTAAGAATGCTGACAAAGTGTGCAAGCTCCAACGCTCGATTTATGGGCTGGTGCAAGCATCTCGGAGTTGGAACATTCGCTTTGATGAGATGATCAAAGCGTTTGGGTTTACACAGACTTATGGAGAAGCCTGCGTTTACAAGAAAGTGAGTGGGAGCTCTGTAGCATTTCTCATATTATATGTAGATGACATACTTTTGATGGGAAATGATATAGAACTCTTGGACAACATCAAGGCCTACTTGAATAAAAGTTTTTCAATGAAGGACCTTGGAGAAGCTGCTTATATATTAGGCATCAAAATCTATAGAGATAGATCGAGACGCCTCATAGATCTTTCACAAAGCACATACCTTGATAAGATATTGAAGAAGTTCAATATGGATCAATCCAAGAAGGGGTTCTTGCCTGTGTTGCAAGGTATGAAATTGAGCTCAGCTCAATGTCCGACCACGGCAGAAGATATAGAAGAGATGAGCGTCATCCCCTATGCCTCAGCCATAGGTTCTATTATGTATGCCATGCTGTGTACCAGACCTGATGTAAACCTTGCCGTAAGTTTGGTAGGAAGGTACCAAAGTAATCCCGGCAAGGAACACTGGACAGCGGTCAAGAATATCCTGAAGTACCTGAAAAGGACTAAGGAAATGTTTCTCGTTTATGGAGGTGACGAAGAGCTCGTCGTAAAGGGTTACGTCGACGCTAGCTTCGACACAGATCTGGATGACTCTAAGTCACAAACCGGATACGTGTATATTTTGAATGGTGGGGCAGTAAGCTGGTGCAGTTGCAAGCATAGCGTCGTGGCGGGATCTACATGTGAAGCGGAGTACATGGCAGCCTCGGAGGCAGCACATGAAGCAATATGGGTGAAGGAGTTCATCACCGACCTAGGAGTCATACCCAATGCGTCGGGGCCGATCAAGCTCTTCTGTGACAACACTAGAGCTATTGCACTTGCCAAGGAGCCCAGGTTTCACAAGAAGACAAGGCACATCAAGCGTCGCTTCAACTCCATTCGTGAAAATGTTCAAGATGGAGACATAGAGATTTGTAAAGTACATACGGACCTGAATGTAGCAGATCCGTTGACTAAACCTCTCCCTAGAGCAAAACATGATCAACACCAGAATTCCATGGGTGTTCGATTCATCACAATGTAACTAGATTATTGACTCTAGTGCAAGTGGGAGACTGTTGGAAATATGCCCTAGAGGCAATAATAAAAGCATTATTATTATATTTCCTTGTTCATGATAATTGTCTTTATTCATGCTATAATTGTGTTATCTGGAAATCGTAATACATGTGTGAATAACAGACATCAACATGTCCCTAGTGAGCCTCTAGTTGACTAGCTCGTTGATCAACAGATAGTCATGGTTTCCTGACTATGGACACTGGATGTCATTGATAACGAGATCACATCATTAGGAGAATGATGTGATGGACAAGACCCAATCCTAAACATAGCACAAGATCGTATAGTTCGTTTGCTAGAGTTTTCCAATGTCAAGTATCTTTTCCTTAGACCATGAGATCGTGTAACTCCCGGATACCGTCGGAGTGCTTTGGGTATGCCAAACGTCACAACGTAACTGGGTGACTATAAAGGTAGACTACGGACATCTCCGAAAGTGTCTGTTGGGTGACATGGATCAAGACTGGGATTTGTCACTCCGTATGACGGAGAGGTATCACTGGGCCCACTCGGTAATGCATCATCATAATGAGCTCAGAGTGACCAAGTGTCTGGTCACGGGATCATGCATTACGGTACGAGTAAAGTGACTTGCTGGTAACGAGATTGAACGAGGTATTGGGATACCGACGATCGAATCTCGGGCAAGTAACATATCGATAGACAAAGGGAATAGCGTATGGGGTTGATTGAATCCTCGACATCGTGGTTCATCCGATGAGATCATCGTGGAGCATGTGGGAGCCAACATGGGTATCCAGATCCCGCTGTTGGTTATTGACCGGAGAGTCGTCTCGGTCATGTCTGCTTGTCTCCCGAACCCGTAGGGTCTACACACTTAAGGTTCGGTTACGCTAGGGTTGTAGGGATATGTATATGCAGTAACCCGAATGTTGTTCGGAGTCCCGGATGAGATCCCGGACGTCACGAGGAGTTCCGGAATGGTCCGTAGGTAAAGATTTATATATGGGAAGTCCTGTTTCGGGCATCGGGACAAGTTTCGGGGTTATCGGTATTGTACCGGGACCACCGGAAGGGTCCCGGGGGTCCACCGGGTGGGTCCACCTGTCCCGGGGGGGCCACATGGGCTGTAGGGGGTGCGCCTTGGCCTAATGGGCCAAGGGCACCAGCCCCACATAGGCCCATGCGCCTAGGGTTTAAGGGGGAAAGAGTCCTAGGAGGGGAAGGCACCTCCTAGGTGCCTTGGGGGGGAGGGAAACCCCCCTTGGCCGCCGCACCCCCTAGGAGATTGGATCTCCTAGGGCCGGCCACCCCCCTTGGCCCTCCTATATATAGTGGGGGAGAGGAGGGACTTCATACCTGAATGCCTTGGCCTTTGGTTGCCTCCTTCTCCCTCCCCAACACCTCCTCCACCTCCATAGTGCTTAGCGAAGCTCTGCCGGAGTACTGCAGCTCCATCAACACCACGCCGTCGTGCTGCCGCTGGTGCCATCTCCCTCAACCTCTCCTCCCTCCCTTGCTGGATCAAGAAGGAGGAGACGTGGCTGTTCCGTACGTGTGTTGAACGCGGAGGTGTCGTCCGTTCGGCGCTGGTCATCGGTGATTTGGATCACGTCGAGTACGACTACATCATCACCGTTCTTTTGAACGCTTCCGCTCGCGATCTACAAAGGTATGTAGATGCATCTAATCACTCGTTGCTAGATGAACTCCTAGATGATCTTGGTGAAACGAGTAGGAAAATTTTTGTTTTCTGCAACGTTCCCCAACAGTTATTCTGTGACGAAGGAATGAACGTCAAATGTTCGTGACGTGAGGATTTACAATAGGCATCCGTTACTGAGAGGCATGAATGTGCCGACAGAACAAACACGCTGATGTCCAAAATAGTTGCAAGTATGAGATGGGCACAAACAACGAGAAGAAACGAGGGGCGTGGGCAAGCAGCTGCGAAACACACTTATACAGCGAGAAGCATAGCTAGAGGCACAGGTATAATGCTACGTGAGGCAAGGACATGAAGCTATGTGATTGCATGGACGTCAATCCATGCCCGTGTTCTGTCAAATGTTTTAAGTGATAGTTTGTAAAGGCATGGATGTTTAAGGTGACTGAGCCATAGGGGAAGGCTCTAGGTTTTTAGGAGGTGTATGCTTGAGCTCATTGCAACAAACTACTTTGCATGACGCTATTATGCGGAGCACCATAGTGAAAATTATGTATACTACTGACATGGGGAGCTAGTAACGTCACTAAACTATTCTGAAACATACTTCACCATAGCCATTCATTCTCCATTATTATACATCGAATCCTTTTGTTATTATCAGAGATAAATAAATTAACCCACGTAAGAGTTTCACCTTATTTGACAGGAAATTTTCACCACCATCTTTTTGGACATAATTATATGCTCAGTTACAGACCATGACATAACTAAATAACAAAACTGGTGTGTACAGCCTGTTCAAAAAACAGACATAAATTACTGAACTAGGAAGTATAGCCACGGGCAAAACTCTATCAGGAAAGGTCATTGATTATCATCCGCAGCAATTTCATGTTTCCCAGTGTTGGCCACCGCTTTTCAATTGTGACAAGGACAATTGAACCAAACCTTAGATGAGCTTCCCGGGCAAAATCTGAAAAACCTGTCACCTCCATTCTGCCGTCGGTTCGTATGGAGTACGTTGTGCTCATGTCTATTGCATCATACATCTCTGTTAGGAGAATTCCACCGTTTTGAGGCCTCATAACGGCATACGGGATTTTCTGCAGATTGTACCGATATTACTAGATAAAATCAACGTACAAGGACATCAAACATTGAAAAATAGCAAACAAAACCATGGCAGTGGATCAAAACAAATATTCAGCGACTAACCAGGCGACCATTTATGACATTGGTGACGTTTAGACGCTGCACAAAGGGTACGGTGGAGAAGTCGTCAGACTCAAACACATAGTATATCATCTGTCCAAATTGTCTGTATGAGAGATTTACGCCTCGACCAATCACTATTTTCCCAATGTACTCCCTTTCCAAGTCACTTAGAAAATCAAGAGCAGCATGGAAAAAAAATAACTCATTTTGAAACAAATTTGTTTAAATAGGTGAACTCGGTATTTCAGTTTAAAAGGAATGGTTAAATTCAATGCGTGTGATCAAGTTGGGATGATAATCAACAGAATCGCATAAAACATTTTCTAAATAACTTTGACTGTAAGCATGACACTCATTTAGTGGACAGCGGTAGAAGCACCAAAGTATGCTGATAAACGTAATTGATAAAACAGGATGGAAGTTGGTGCACTTACCTAGTGATGGTTTGGGAAGGGGCCTGTGACCTCCTCGAGTATCACTGAGTCTCAGATCTATCTCAATGGACAGACTCCGAGTATCCAGGTTTATGATGATTAGATCTCGATAACAAATATCATAGTCACTAATTAACTTTTCCCAGCCAGGTCCATGAATTTTTGACCGGATAGGTTCATCGGTGATGCAGATCTCATATGACAGATCCGCGTTGGTGATTAGTACTGGATTCCTTTGTTTTCCTTCTTCTTGAAATGCTTGTTGTTTCCACTGATAGATTGAAGAAGTGACTTGCTGCCTGCAATAGCATGGCACATTCTACGCAAGAAAAAAAATTCTTCAAACCGGCAGGAAGGAATCCTTGAATACCGACATGTATAACCAAGACAGATAGCGCTTATCACATATGTACCAATTCTTTTCAACGGGTTGCTATTTGATAAAACAAGGTACATCAAAAATTGAAGACATATCATTAAATGCTTAAATGTAGGCATTCCATTCCAACAATACGCTAGAAACTTTTATTTCCTTGATCAGAAAGATACACTAGTTGGTAGTAAGTGATGGGCAGCATGGGGTGGCAAACATTTATCCTTACTAGTCATGTCTTGAAGCATCATGGAAGATGCACTATTATCGCGCTGTGAAGAACGCCTGACTCCAATCCAGGGCAGCCGAAGTTGGTACATATATCACAACACATAGTTTCCTGGAATACGTTGCAAAACAACGGTTATATGAAATCCTCAACACAAGGAACATTTTATTATCTTGAAAAACTATTCGTCTAAACCATCATTTTTACATAAATAGTCGTTCACAAGCAATTTCCTAAAAAGACATGTGCACAGCTTTTGATTAGAAGGAGAACAGTAGATATGGGATATGTAATAATAGAGGAAACATGAATTTAATTAAATCAGTATTTTATTTTCCAAAAATGGTTACTTAATCCATCAGAATTCAGTATTGACTATTTTTAGAGCAGTTCACAATCTTGATTGTCAATGTCAATCAGTGAAAGGATTTATGCTGCTTGGTTTTAAAATAAGCTTTAGCAAATGTATATTTCAAGACAAGACATGCAAAAAGGAGAAACAATAGTCTATCAGAAGGCGGCTCAAAGGAGTGTTTGTAACATTAAAATTGTATGTCAATTCATCAGAGTTGCACCCAGCAACAACGTCATCCGCAACCATAGGCTACCGTCGCTGACGCCCAACTACTGGAACATGTGTGGCTAGGTGGTATTTGAAATGGATGATCCATAAACGTTAACCTTGTCTCCAGCGTACAAGACCCCAGACGCTATCATCAAGCACAGACGCCGACTCCCAGTCAAGAGCACCCCAAACACCGATCTCCAGCACACTGTGACCGATTAAGCAATAGAGCTCAGCGTTTGGCCACTCCCTTGGACTTTCGGCCACCACCGTTGTTTGCAAGACCTAACTGGCTTCAATTTAAACTACCAACCTCCCTCGGCGAAGTTCATCGCTCACCTGGGACTTGGACGCCGCAGGTCGCTACAGCTTGTAGCACTCTCAAGCACAAACACCGACTCCCAATCAACCCCACCCCTAAGAGGCACGGGCCATGTACAGGTTCTGCCTCGTGCTGCGCAGATTTGGTTTAGATCACAACGATTTTCCAGGCAATTCCTAGCATAACAACGTAGATGTGTCGCTTTCAAACATGGAGAGACGAAACCAACAGAGAGGAAAACGGATCTTAGCGAAAAATTCACATAGAAGTTAAGAAAAATGGACTAACCCTAGATCTAGAAGGAGAATCGAGAGAGAAGAGACGATGAACTCTACAGCGGATGAGTGGGAGGGTGCGGTCTGGGTTGGCACAAAACAGAACAGACACTTATAATACGCGCCTGCTCACTAACATGGGGCTACTGTACAGCGGCAAAGACAAGACTATTGGCTTATTAGGAGCATAGAGGCACGCACGGACGTCCCCAACACGCACGGACTTACATGCAAATAAGGCACGTCCATGACGGACGACCATGCTTCTGTTTTCCGTAGTATTTTTCTCTAGCACGGTCTCTCGGAGGGGCTGGGACGTGAAGCCACAGTGTGCATCGTCATGTAAGGATAACAATGAGACACACGGAAAGGCCTCTGTATTCTAAATGTTCTCAGTGACGTGTTCATTGACAGAGGCGCGGTCTTTAAACAGTTGGCGCACGGTAGTACATGCACACGACGCACACACGTCTTTTCTGTTCTCCTAGTTGTTTTTGCATGACACGGCCACTCCGAAGGATAGGGGTGTGAAGCCACAGTGCACACGGTTCTCCGAGGAGAAAATGCACTGATATGCCTCTGTTATCGTAACATTTTAATCTGCTTGTTCACTGAGAGAGGCACGGGTGTATGTTCAAATGACGCAAGACCATGCTAGTTTTTTCCGAATTGTTCATTTCTGACACGGCCTCTCGGAGGGACACGGTGCCTGCAATTAAAAGAGGCACGTAATCTTTTGCTTTGACGAATTATTCAGATGCATGAGTTTTGTTCAATATGATAATGAGAATGGAAACCCAGTATTTAAAAAGTGATTGGACGTTCATTGTTGACCTTAAGTCATTATCACAGCATTCCAAATGTTTTCAACGACGCGTTCACACGGACGTATGATTTTCACAACCTCTCGATGCCCGTTCGTTTCCAGTGGGGTGCACGGACGTCCTTCGGAGAGGCGCGGTTGCAGCAGTTGCAGGTTTGCAGTCGACGCATGTTGCTTTTAAAAGACATAATTTCATGGCAAATAACTGAGGTAAACAAGAGGATACTAGTTTGATTTTTGAGCAACTGTGCGAGCTGATTGCTTTTATCATTGGGTCCAGAAACATATGATCGATATTGAAAACAGAAAGCATAAACGTTTACATTCCTAATTTTAAAAATATGAGTTTACTGCCTCAACAAAAAAAGCTTACAGATAGTACGGTGCAAAATGAGTGAAAATTGTTTGACTATGTTTACACAATGCACTCATTGAATATAGCAAGTACATCTCTCCAGACCTGTTTTCAGCATCCACAGTTGAATCGATCTGGAAAATCCAGATATTCAAAACCTGTGTTTTGTAAATCCATGAGCATATGCTTGCTAGTTGTTGTTAATTTAAGCTTGGCACAACTAGAAGCCCTTTTGTCCATCTGAAGTGCCTCTTCTTGCCGTTTGTAAAATTCACGAGTGAAATCTCTGCGCATGCCAAACTTAAGCCTGATTGTCAGTAGCATCCTAGAATTGAGAATAAAGAATGTCACAAATGTAGTGTTTGCATCTGTGACTTCATAGTCTTCTAGTGTTAATGTCCTCAAACAAATGTTTGGATTATTGAGAAACACCAGCTGCTTTTGGCGACATTCATTTGTTATACCTCTTTGATCCCATCCTCCGCCCTAAACACACATGAGGAGCAAACTGAGCAGTTAGTGCCAGTATATTATGTATATTGTGCATGGGCTTTCAACGTGTGTGAAATCATCACCTCGATAAACAAGTTTTGCAAGCATTGAAAGCATCGCAGCAAGTCAACAATCTCATCCAGATTAAAGCATGTCTGTGAGATAAACAAGGTCTTGACAGAATCCAGCACCGCGTGTGGGCTACTTATGCAGAGACCCTTCATTGAGAACATAACGAGATATTATTAGCTCGTGGATGTGAATCTCAAGTCCTTTTGAATAACGCAGGTCAAAGTAACATGCAGAGGCAGTACCTGCATAACTGTAGACCCAATGATGATATTTGTTTCGTTGGGAAATTCAGAAATTTTTCCCAATGTGCCCAACACAGGCGAAGACACAACTGTTATTTGTAGTTGTGCATCTACAGAATCATGTAGCAGTCTCCGGAGGCAAGGCGTATCCTTAATGATCAGTTTTCCTCCGTCAGAACGAATGCTAATGCTTACAAGCCTGGCTGAGTTTATTCGTAGATAGTAGAATTTCTTGTTGCAAACAAGCAGCAGGCACTGCAGGGCAGGGCAACCGTGGTGGATGAACTTCTGCAAGGAGACATACGATATATAAAACTCCACCAGGGAAAGTCTCCTGAGCAGTGGGAGGCAAAGCATTTCTACTAGATTGTCTTCTACTTTGCACATGGCGAAGGTGACGGTGTGGAGAGACGAGCAAAATCTAGAGATGGATGCCGGTGGTGACGGCATAGAAGAAGGGATTCTGCATGCTGATGGCCCTGTGTAGAAGAAATTTGGGAATATATGATAGAACTCTAAAACCTGGAGTTGGTTCAGATTCTGAGACAGGAAAAACTCATCGACGCCACAAGGTTGACACTGGAGGTAGCTTGTCGGGATGCAGAGGCGACGAATCGGGCCCTCGTGATTGGAGAGGACAGATATAGGAAGACTGAAGCCATCGGTGACAAATTCTCCATGACAGTTGCAACTAAGATGTCGGCGTTGAGTTCCAATGTATGTGTCCTGGACGATTTGCTTGCCCAGGAGAACGGGGATGATTTGGCAATAGATTTTTTCCAGAGATCTCGTAGAACGAGTATCAAGGATCGCATGGAAGCCGATATCAATTGGTGCGCTGCGCCATATGCGGCATCACCGAGATGCGAGGACTTGTGTGCGCATGCCTTCCTTTATGGGCAGACGAGAGATGATCTCACCAAGGATGGCGTCCGGGAGATCGCTGATCCGGTCTGGACCACACTCAACATGGTTCTCGGATCCAATGGGTGGGCCACGGTCGCTCCTCTTAGTGAGCTTAGAGAGCATGGGTATAGCCGCGAACCTCGTCTTCTTGTTGCTGGAGGCACGCGTCTTCATCTCCATTGCCGAGCTCGTGCCGTCTCCGTTGCAGCTCTCTGTGCGGTGGATCTGGGAAGAGGGTTAGGGTTTTACGATTTCGACAGGCGAGGTGGAATAGTCAGGGCTTCGACAGACGTGCGTCTGCACGAGGCACGGCTATCAACCGTCCGGATACAAGAGAAGTTTGGTGGCAGAGCCAAGGTTCGGCATACTCAGTTAAGGACACACGGTTGTGTGGTCTGTAGAGACACGGTGGTGTGGAGCCACGACACGGTGGCAAGTGTCATGTGAGGCACGTGCGTGCAGGCGCTGGAGGCACCTAATTGTAGTCTGTGCAGGCACCGACCCCATTGAAGCCTCTACAGACATAGGTATCAACTCCCTGGATGCACAAAAGTGTGTGGTGGCAGAGGCATGGCTGCAAACTCTCAGTTGAAAAGACACGGTTGTGGAGTCTCTAGATCCACGTCCCGTGTGTCTTCAGGGGAAAGTAAAAGCCACGGCTCATGGCACGTGAGGCACAAGGGTGCAGGTTCCGGAGGCACCGAAGTCTAGCCTCTACAGGCACGTACGACTGTCAATCATGTGGATGCACAAAATTATGGTGGCAGAGGCATGGATCTGAATACTCGGCTATGGAGGCACGGGTGTGTATTTTCTGCAACCACAATGGTCACGGCAAGTGTCATGGGGGGCATGTGTATTGAAACACCGGAGGCACGAAAATGAAGCCTCTTAGGCATGAGTGTCAACCGAAATGGATATACAAAACTGTGGTGAGAATGCGCTGCTCGAGAGACACTGTTGTGAGCTCTCTGGACCCACGGGCGTCTGGTTCCACGGGCACCTAACAGTCACGGCTTAGGTGACGTGAGGCACGTAGATGCAGGCGCTAGAGGCACTGTTGGGGAGCCACTACACGCACGGGCATGGCGTTTCTCCAGGCCTGGCTCAGCATAAACCCTCTCAGCTGGGTGCAAAAAAGTGTGCCCAGAAGGCGCCGACGTAAGGCCTCTACATGTACGTGTACCAACCTTCATGGTACTCGGTTAGAAAATCACGATTGTGAAGTTTCTAGAGAAATTCTAAACTCAGGACGAAGAACAGCCATCATGTCACGAGACACATGGCTTTATTGGCCTATGAATCACGGACTTGCTTCAGTATTGCAAAGGTTCCTACTGACGAGTTCATTATCAGTGGGAACATGGTACTGTACTAACAAAGAGTCAGTGTCGTGCTGGTAAAATACTCAGAATC
Source organism: Triticum aestivum (assembly GCF_018294505.1). Lineage (NCBI taxonomy): Eukaryota > Viridiplantae > Streptophyta > Magnoliopsida > Poales > Poaceae > Triticum > Triticum aestivum. Next base: position 664,782,720 of record NC_057803.1, read on the forward strand.
TTTCCGCTAAAACATTCAATGTGCTTGAAGGCATGGACGTTTGCACAGTCACAACACTTTCATTTGCACAGTCACAACACTTTCTGGTCAAGGATTGTTATGGCAAGCTTACAGACGGTACAAAATACTACAAGGGTTGTCTATTCGTGTTTAGACAAAACACACGTTCAAAAGGGCGCAACAACATGTAAACCTCCAACCTTGAACAACTTACTCCATCTTTGTGTTCAGCAGTCACAGCTGAATGGGTCTGTCAAATCCCGCTATTCAACAAGCGTGAGTTTTAAATCAAATAACCGGTGCTTGCATGCTCCTGACAATATAAGGCGAGCACGTTGAGAAGCCTTTTTGTGCCACAGAAGATCCTTTTGATGCTTTTCGTAAAATTCTTCTGTGAAGTCTTGGTCGAAATGGTAGTTAAGCCTCATGGTCTCAAGCTTGCTTGCACTCAGAGCAAAGAATCTCACAAATTCAATGTTTACCAAGCAGGGTTCATAGTCATCCAGCGTTACTGTCTTCAAACGAAAGTCATCTCTTTTAACAAATGTTTGGTGCTTACGACGCCATATATTTGTTTCTCCGCAACAGAGTCCTCCCTAGATGTACATGAAGAATGAAAATACTTAAGCTCTAAAAACAGAGATACAGTAGAAGTATTACAGTATGCATGTTATGGGTTTTCAATGTGTGTGAGAATCATCACCTCGATAAACAAGTTCTCAAGGCTTCGAAAGCATTGCATCAGGGAAACGGCCACGTCCATTTCAAAACACACCTTGACGAGCAATGTCTTGACCGTTTGAAGCACTGTTAACAGGCTGACTGCCGGCAAACCCTGTATGGTGCACGCACAACGATTTGAAAAATTGAACAAAAGGTTCTATTACATGAAATTTGTTTACTCGGACAAATGCAGCTGAAAACTAGGTACCTCGATAATTGTACGGTTACGCGTGACCTTGGATTCAGAGAAATAATCATGGAATTTGCCCGCAATCTCCATTTTAGGTGCAGACATGACAGTTATCTACAAGTTGGTGCCGATAATATCGTTAAGCAACCGCTGAAGTGACGGGGCATCCTCTATAACAAGTTCGCCATGTCCACAGCGAATTCCAATGCTTACAAGGTTACGTGAGTTTATTGTTATGCAACGATTTTCCATATTCCCAGTAAGTAGAAGGCACCGGAGTGCGGGGCAACTAGAGTGGATGATGCTTTCAAGCGAGATGTCTGATATAACAACGTCCACAAGTGAAAGTCTCTTGAGTAGTGGTAGTTTAAGATCCTGAATGTAACTATCTGGTATTTGGCAAAGAGCAAAGGTGGCGGTGTGTAGGGAGGATGCAAAGCGAGAGAAGGACGCCGGTGCAAAAGGCGCGGATGATGGTTGTGTGAGTGGTCGTACGACACACTCTCTCATGAAATCTGGGAACGTGTAATAGAACTCGAGCACCTGGAGATTGTTCAGTTTGGATGATTTCAGCCAAGCATCAACGGCGGAGGGTCTGGACTGGAGGTAGCACGCTGGTATGCAGAGACAGTGAACTGCGCCACCATGGGCGGAGAGGATGGCTTCCGGAAGGGTCGTATCATCAATGCCAGATTTGCGAGGGCACCGAGTTCCGAAGTGCCTTTCGCGGGCGAGCTCCCAGGTAGGAGGCGCCACGGAGATTTTCTCGATATGAACTGTTTCTAGAGGCTTAAAAAGACGAGCAGCAATGATCTCATGATAGTCGAGATTCATAGGAGCGGTGGGCCATAAAGGACGCCATCGACTGGCGAGGATGCGAGTACGGATGCTATCCTTGATGGGGAGACTAGAGATGATCTCACCTAGGATGACGTCCGAGAGATCCCTGATGCTGTCGGGACGAGTTTTTTCCCGTGCTCCTCGGATCCAGTGGGCGGACCCTCACCAGTCCCTGCCGGTACCACCAAACACCCAGCGGAATGCATCATCGGTGGCACGAGCCTTGCCCTCTTGGTACGAGAAGCATCGGACTCCATATAGGAGCGACGGGTGCGGTGGATCTGGAAAGACGGTTTGGATGACGGAGGTGTTGCAAAAAACCATTTATAAAAAAAGTAGTATTTTTTAAGTGATGTCGCTGCAAGAACAGTGACATCGGACAGTGGAAACAAGTTGGAGTCCATGCCTCCACTTGATTGACGCACATGCCTCTCCGAGCAGCGTGTCACTACAAACATACTGAACACGGACGCACGATCACAACACTTCTTTTTGACATGGGACACACAACCGCAAGTCTTCTTCATAATATGGTACCATGCCTCCGCTTGCTCGACCAACGTGCCCATCTGAGGACACGACTCAACTGAAATAATGACAACTGGGAGGGACGACCGTACCCTCTTATACTACATGACCGTGCCTTCACTAACTTCACGGTTGTGCCTCTGTTACTGCACAAAGTCCGCTAAGTTAATCAAAGCATAGAGGCATGACCATGAGTCTTCTTAACACAGGACAAAACCAACACTAGGTTCAAGTGCCTATCAGAGCAAACATGTCGAACCAAGAGACACACCCACAACAACAACAACAACAACAACTAGAACAACAACAACAGCGACAACAACCATGTCTAGGATCGCATCTGCTTTCAGTACCATAGTCTGAATAAGAATTTCAACTGATAACTTCTATTAGGTATGTACTACGAGGATTTCAACTGCACTCATAGTTTGAAATAACACATACAATACTTAACTTAATACCATAGTAGTTCAAATTTATGTGGTCTAAAGACCGATGATCACAAGCGAGAGCGAGTCCTCCCCACGCACAGTGTGCCACTCGATACTGATGAGTACAACGCAATCAAATGTCAGCCTGGCTGCATTTGCAAAAGAAGAAATCCTGGTGATCGCCATCCTTCCATCTTTGTGTATACAGTAGGTGCCAGGCAAATCAATGCTGCTGAAAAATTTGAACAAGCCTGATGCTGCCCTTGAGAAGCAAATATCCAAGCTTCATCCTAAGATATTTGGTAACAATAGCTGGGATTTTCTGTACAATAACGAATTATTTGTGCAATAGATTACGAAGACACACATGTTGACTGTGGTTGAGAGAAAGAAACAACGACGTACCAAACGGTCTGTGTGAACGTTGGTGAAACATAGACAGTAGACAAAGGTAATGGCAGGGATGCGTTTAGCATTTAGGACTAGTTTAATCATGCAAGCCATGTCGATATAGGAAAGTTTTATGCCCCGGGTGTAGACTGTCTCGTCTATGTAGCTCCTTTCCGATAAACTGAGGCCTTCGAGGGCTAAATAAATACAAACATGTATTAGCCACCATGTGTGAAGCAATGAATAGAGCAATTAAAACTAAAATAAATGAATATTGGCTTTTAAATGGTAAATTACAGTTTTAAACTACATTGTGAGTACAAAGAAAGATTTAATACATTATATCACAGAGATTAAGGACATAGATATCAACGGCACGCCACAGTAAAATTATAATAGATAAATGTTAAACCAGAACAAATATTGATAAGCGATCAGAACGTACCAACGGAAGGTTTGGGAAACGCTTTGTGACCTCCTCGAGATCCACTCAACATCAAGTCAATCGGAAAGAAGAAATCTTCCGCTTGCAAATCCAATTTTATAATATCACCATAAAACAGATCATAGTCACATATCAACTTTTCCCATCCAGGCCCATGAAACTTAGACATGTGGTTCCAATCTGTAAACTTAATCTTGTAAGACAATTCCTCAGTAGTGCCGAACACAAGGTCAAAATCTTCGTCTTCAAAACCATCTTCGAAAGCTTTATCTTTCCATAAAGAGATCAAAGAAAGGACCTGGTTCCGGTAGTAGCATGGGACATACTTCATAAAAGTAAAACTAAGACAAAGGTAAATAAATGTTTTACTGATTTTCAGGAAAAAAATGCATGAAAGTGTTTTTTTTCATGAAATTTCCTGGCTTTCAGGCACGGGCACAGGAACCATCTATGACATTTAATTAAACCTATACAAAACAATTGAACTTCTAATTACATTACATGAAGGCCTATAAAATAAAAACAAGCATGCACAGTATAGTTTGCTCTGAAGGAATACGTGTGGTTGCTGACTGCGGAATAAAGATAACTTACCAGGCATGACTCATAAGAACGAGGCAAGGACAGAAGCAAGAAAGATTGGGCAACATCAGATTCAACACCGGGATAGTTGAGGTTGCTGCAAACATCACACGCCATCTTTGTCTGCGAGATGTAACAATATATAAGACACAGGTTCATTAATTATTAACAAAAATTATTTCAACACTCCGCTAATGGCACAAAGAATTAAAGGACTGTATATCAGTGATACATGCTTGTTTCAACGAGTAAGATAGAGCGGACCGAATGATTCTACGGTGATATCCCTCGATGTTATTGTCTCTGTAAAAAAATGAAAAAACACGCATAGACCTCTTCAAATCTACATGCTTGCAGCGAACTAACTGAAAAAAAAATCAACTGTTGCCCTCCAAGATTATTCACCTATAGAACCTCTTAAAAGAGGTAAGATATTAACACAAAAACTAAAATTAAAAGGGTAACATAAAACAAGAACCCATCTAAAAAACACAGTGCGCAACGCGTAAGTATTAAGCAGAGGGGAAAAACTTACTGTATTTCAGAGCAAGTGGGCGAATCGTAGATCCATCTATGTGGACTGTAGAGTGAGGAAGACGAAGCAAGAAAGACGGAAGGAACCAGGGAAGAAGGGGAGCGGAAGAGCAAGTTACTAGGGAGAGAAGACGAACAAAACAATGTATTTATGGAGTAATTATGGAGAGGGAAGTAATTTTTTTTACTCACTCGCCAAAGCTGAAACTAGTACTGACAATAGTAAATGGCTCCTTGCCATCCCAACACAAAAAAGGGACGGGGGAGGTGGGTGGTGGTTGGTTGGTCTGGCGAGTAGGTGGATTATTTGGTCGAGCCGGACCATGTCGAAGTCCTCTCGCTCTCTCGCTGTATCTCCCCCCCCCCTCTCTCTCTCTCTCTCTCCTCTCTCGAATTCGATGCCTCCTACGACATCGCATCTGCTCACATCCTCCGGGCCATGTCGACACAAAAGTTCGCACAAGAGGGGAGGAAGGAAGGCTTGAACTTCCTTGAGCTGGATTTTGATTTCTATGTAGGTGATTTCCTGCTACATGCGGAGCGTTGAACTGGGGTTTGTTTTCCAAACAAAAGATCTGAGCTATAAACATTCATGTGTCCTTGTAGGAGAACCCTGATACCATCGCGGACCATGATTTCTGTGGCAAAGAGGTGTGTGGCTTTTGAAGGAAGTGACACGGGGAGGAGGTTCTACGGCTGTGGTGTGAAAGTTAGTCACTTTCGAAAATCTGAGCTACTTTCTTATTGAATCAAACTGTTTGTATATAGGACTTGTAGTCATCCAAAGAAGACTTAATTCTTCATGTGTTTTCCGGTTGATTGTAGAAAACATTGTGTAGTCCTTTTAATTTACATAAAAGGGTAAAGGTCACTACTTATTTTACATCACTGAAAACAAAAGAAGTGATCTAGCCACTCTCATGTTTGTTTACAAATGGGACTTCTGTTTAATGGTCAGTATATTCTTCAAAAAAATCTCTAAATAACTTGACTGCAGAGGTAGCTCCAGATTAATTCAAGCTGGCTTAAAAGAAACTAAGTACAATTATGAAATAACTCCGTGGACAGGGTGGGCGAAGTACCATAATTAGTGTTGTGGGTACCTAACCATTGTCGCTCCACGTTACACAAACGCTTTTCATAGTTAGTTGAATGAGGTTATAAAGCAAGTATATGTGAACTTTATTATATTCCAGAGCTCGTGCAACACTGTATTAATAGTCTCTGTTTATTTTGTTCCATTTTGTTCGCAGAGAGGCGTGAACTGTGGAGTCGTCGAATGAGTTGACCGCCCATGGCGTGTCATTATGAAGAGGTGCCTACTCAAGATCTGGGGGATGTTGCAAGCAAAGGATCAAGAGATAAGCAGGCTTAAAATGGATATTGAACAAGTGAACCTTAAGCTCGAGAATCTTGTTGCAGCTGTGGAAAGAAGTAATGTAACTACCATGAAGATTGACAGGTAGAAGAAGCAGATGGGTTCGTTGATAAAGACGTCAAGCGCATTCAGAGGTATCTCAAAAGTGCCATTCATAATCTTAAGGACGATAAGGGTGATATTAAGCTGGACATGGATTTTCTGAAGGAGGAGGTGCATAAGCTGAAGGAGAATAGAAGCAAGATGCAAAGCGTCATCTGTGATCTTTTCAGGCAAGGGTTTGCGAACACTGATGACCTCCTGATGATCAAGGCAATCCTCAAAGAATGATCATTAATAGTTGCCTTCTTTCGAAACGTTGCAAGGGATACTCGTCTAGTATAAGTTTATGCTTGGACATGGTTACTTGACTAAAGGCATGTATCTCATTTTTTGCAATCTCTCAGAGGGTGTGTGACGGTCTACGCACATCAAAATTGATCTCCTCAATATTTTATATTTCAAAGAAACGTGCTGCTAGCGAGGCGCATCCAACAATATTTCGTCTTGCATCGTTCAATGAGGCATGGTTTACTGTAATTTAGCAAGGCACATATGTCGCTTTGGCATGGGGAACCATGACTCTGATAACCTGGCACTGACTTGTCAAAGGCACAGTCCTATGTGCCTCTGATAACCTGGCACTGACTTGTCAAAGGCACAGTCCTATGTGAGACAGAAGCACCGCACTAGTGCTGACACACATAAAATCTACAATCTACAGAGTCGTGCTTACTCCTGATGCAGACGCACATCCGTGCCTCCGTGACTCGATAGTTTGTACTCAGACATAAACTCGTTCACGGACATGCGTTTACACGAAAGGCACGTACAGTCTGAGGTCGCTGGGAGCACGTTTTGAGATTAAGCAGAGTCACGGCCATGTGCACGTACAGTCTGCCACGAAAGAAAGCAGTGTCGTCCGGTCACTGCAGACGCACTGGCTCTCATGCACTAGACGCACGTTCCTTGCAGAACAGGCAAGGCAGTGCCTCTTGTCTTCCAAATGTTTTTGTTCCCTTGACGACTACCGCACACGAATGTTTTTGTAGCATCACGATAGAATGAACCAAAACTATCAAATTATCAGAACAGCAGGTGCATAACACAAAAGCATTGTTATAACTAGCTTACAAAATGGTGCAAAAGGCGAATGGATTGTTTGGCCATGTTTATATATAACACAGCTTCGGATTGGCGCAACAACATCTAACTGCACTAGCTTGAGGAACTAACTACAGCCCTGTGTCCAGGAGGCACAAGTGAACGGATCTAACAAATCGAGGCATTCAACACGCCTGTGTTTCAAATGCAAGCACACATGATTGCAGCATGCTGATAACTTGAGACGGGCGTGTTTGGAAGCTTTATTCTCCCACATGAACAACTTATGTTGCTATTCATAAAATTCTTGCGTGAAGTTTGAGGGAAAGCGAAACTTAATCCTCATAGTGTCTAGCTCCGTTGCATTCAGAATAAAGAACCTCACAAACTCAGTGTTCTTCCCTTTTTTTCATAATCTTCCAGCGATAATGTCTTTAATGAATGATGTGTTCTTTGAGGAACGCACGGTGCTTGCGATGCCAAAAATTTCTTGCACCATCAGGACCGTTTCCTCCCTGAAAACGCATAAAGGTTGGAAGATACTCAAGTTCTATTGAACGACAAAATGAATGATAAATTCCATGACCCCCGCCCCAATCAGTTCGTCGAACATTTCCCTAGATACGGATATATGTATAATAATAATAAAAACATGCCTAGGCATAGGGTGTATTCATTGCAAACAAAATGTAAGACAAGCTTTTTGAGATGAAAGGAGTCCTGCACTATGTACGATAAGAGCTTTTCATTGGGCGTGAGAATCATCACCTCAAAAAACAATTTCTCCAGATTTGGAAGGCACTTAAGCAAGTGAACGACCTTGCCCACTTCATATGGCATGGCAAAAAACAAGGTTTTGGCAGATTGTCGCATTGTAGATAGGCTGACCGTCGCCAAATCCTTCACATAACATAGAAAATAAAACATAAAATTATTACAACAAAAGGTTGGGTGACATGAAATTACTTTCTCAAGGAAATGCAGCTGGAATTATTGTGAAATGTCAGTACCATAAGACCTGTGGAGCCATGCGAGATCCTGAATTTGCCCAATGTCTTCAGTTTAGGAGCAGAGACGATGAATACCTGCATGTTATTGCTCTGGAGATCATGGATCAACCTTTAAAGTAAAGGGGCATCCTCCATGATGAATTCTCCTATCTCACCATGGATGTCGATGGTTACAAGGTTAGGGGAATTTATAGTGATCCGATGCCTTTCTCTATTGCAAACAAGCAGCAAGCATTCAAGTGCAGGGTAACTAGAGTTGATTATGCCTTGAAATGAGAATTCTGATATATCAACCTCAACAAGCGAAAGTCTCTTGACCAGTGGTAGTTCAAGTACCTCTACATAATGGTCTGGTATTTGGCAACACGCGAAGCTGACAGTGCGCAGAGAACAGGAAAACCAAAAGACGGACTTCGGTAGTGAAGGCGTAGATGAAGAGCATGTGTGTGATTGTTTGGCAGTTTTTTCATGAGTCGTGGAAACAAGTAGTAAAACTCAAGCACCTGGAGATTGTTCAATCTGGGGGACTCAAGCCAGGCGTGGACACTAGAGGGTCTGCATTGGAGGTAGCATGTTGATATACAAAGGCGGAGAATTGTGCCCACATGGCTGGAGAGGATGGACTCTGGAAGGGACGAACCAACATCAGGAACTGTTTTTCCCTAATGCCAAGTTCCAATGTATCGTATGCGAGAAAGCTCCTCCCTGTAGGCATAGGCCCTACTGATGATTTCAACATGAACTGTTTCTAGGGGCTTAAAAAGACGAGCGACAGGATCTCACGACAATCCAGATTTAGAGGAATGGTGGGCCAAACAGGGCGCCAACGATGTGCAATGATTTGAGTACGAACGCCTTCCTTAGTGGACAGACGGGAGATGATCTCACCGTGGACACCGTCTGTGAGGTCGTTGATGCGGTCCGGACCAGACAACTCTTCTTGATCCTCAGATCTAGTAGGCGCACCCTCGGCGCTTCCAGCCGCTACCGCCAAACCACCAGATGAAGGCGTCGCCGGTGGCGCGAGCCTCGCCCTCTTGCTGCTAGGCGCACCGGAGTAGACCTCCATCTCCGTCTCCATTGCTGGGATCGCGCCGCCTCCGAGCGCCGCTATATGTGGCGTGGATCTGGACAGATGGAGGATCTGGACAGATGAAGGCGTCATGAAATGACTTATATAGCCATGACGGGGAGCGGAGGGGTCCAGATTAATTACTGTTTTCTTTTTTCTTTTAAAGGTACAAAATGCACTGTTGCACACGCATACCAGGCATGGGTGTGCCCCTCAGTGCTTTAATTATTTGCGGCACACATTCGATAGAAGAATCTGTTCGACGACGAAAGCACGATGTACTCGGTAGGAAAGACAGGCACGCGTGTGACACCCACGAAGGCATGGGCTAGCACTCTCTGCAGCCACGGTCATGTAAGTTTCTGACTCTCTGTTTTTCAGTCATTAGGGTCATAGGCACAGGCGTCAAATCCACAAAGGCATCGTGTGGTACTATATAGAGTCATGTTCGCCTGTGTTTGTGTTCCTAGTGATTCAGTCGACTCGTTTAGACGGAGAGGCACGGACGAGAAGCCCATGGAGGCATACTTTAGTATTAGGCAGGGTCACAATCATGTGTTTATTATGCATGGTTGATGGTATTACATTGAGTCATGCTCGCCTGTGAGACTCGACCGGACGGAGATGCACGGGCGTCTAGCCCACGGAACTGAACCTTTGTCTTACGCACAGCCACGGACGTTTACTCTGTGAGGCACGGAATTGCCTACATGAGAGATGCTGTTTTTTAAAGCTTATTTCATTGTATTTAAAAGCACGGACATGAAGTCCATACAGACACAGTTCAGTACCGAAATGCATCACGCTTCCTTCTTGATAAAGGCGTCGGCGCTCGTGGCTATCTGTGTTTCAGTGTCAAGGGTCACAAGCATGGGCATACAACCCTCAGAGGCATGGCGTGCTATTATATAGAGTCACACATAAAGGTTTTCTGATTGTATTCCGAATGAGTCAGTGTGCTCGGTCAAAAGGAGAGGCATGGACGTCAAGCCCACGGAGGCATAGTCTGTTCTTACTCGTAGTCACGTTTGTGCGTTTATTACGGAACCCTAATAGAATCGAGTGACTGTCCTTATTACAATTGTTTTCATTGTATGATTTTACCTCAAATGCACGAAGGCGACTTGATATGTTTGGCAGCGTCACTGTCCTTTACGCATGAAGACAACTTTATGTGTGTCAGTGTTTCAGGTCACAGGCACGGTTGTCAAGCCCACAAATGCATGACCTATAATTATCCAGAGTCACCTTCGTGTTTCTTTGTGTTCCAAATGCATCCGTTGACCATATCACCAGGATAGGCACGGTTGGGACGCCGAGGGAGGCATGCTTGTGTTTAATGCGGAGCCACGTTTGTGCGTTGATTGCGGAAACCCAACGTTTCGACGGGCGTCTCCACCTATTCGGGTGTGAATGCCACATGGCGCCACCATGGGTACCCAAGGGTCCGACGGACGTCTCCTCCGGTGATGCCAGTCTGGCTCGTCGCCCGATGCCTGGCTCCAACTATTTAAGCCAGACGAACGGAGTCTCAAAACCCTAGCCACACACTCTTTCCCCCTCTGCCCGCCGCCAGGCCATCCACTCCTCTTGCTGATCTCTATCCTCACCTTCTCCGGCATGGCTGGTCAGGAGGAGACTACTGCAGAACCTACTGTCCAGACACTGCAGGAGATCCAGGCTGGCGAGGGTTCCTCATCTGTAAGTTCACTCTGCTTCCGCTTCATTCATTTTTCCTTTCCTTCGGCTACTTGATTTGGTTGTGAAACGTGAATAAGCCAGACGGAGTCTCGAAACCCTAGCCATATACCCTTCCACCTTTTGTCTGCCTCCAGGCCATCCAGGCATCTTGCTGTTCTCTATCTGAGTATCTCAGCCACTGCTGTGTAGAAGGAGACTACTCCATAGCACCATGTCCATTCGTAGCAGGAGATCTCGGCTGGCGAGGGTTCCTCATTTGTAAGTTTGCTCTGCTTCGGCTTCATTCATTTTTTCTTTCTGTCGGCTACTTGATTTAGATGTGAAACATGGATCATTGTGGTGAGCTTCATCCTAATGTTGATGAGGGTGCATCAACCTGACACCTTCTCCTTTGACCAGCGGAATAACCTGTTCTATAGTGTGGAAGACTTCATCAAGACATCCGCGAAGTTGGACGACGAGAACAGAGCCATCATTGCACGTCTTATGAATGAGAAGGTGCAACTCAAACTTGAGCGCGATAAGATGAAGCTGGAATCATACGTTATGAAGAAACAAATCGAGAAACTTCGCGCCGAGCAACCAAAAAAGAAGTCTCGCCAGACTAAGTAGACAGCAGCGACCCTGATCCTCATATTTGAAGCTATTAAGCAGTGCACTAAAAGTTTCATATTTTGTCTTGTGTTACCTCGTGTCATCAGTAACTTTGATAACAAATGTGTTTTGCTTTCCTGGGTCACGTTCATTCCAAGTTTATGGGTAAAGATGAACATTAACGTGATGGCCAGTTCTAGATATGCTGTTTTTAAAAGCACGGACGTGAAATCTCTGCAACCAAAGTTTTTGAACCAACCAGAGTCATGTCTTGTGCACTCATGAAGGCATGGACATTCCTGCCTTTCTTTGTTTCAATGTTTTAGGTCACAGGCACGGGCATAAAGATCTCAAAGGCATGGTCGGTGGTATTACATAGAGTCACGCTCGCTTGTGACTCTATCAGACGGAGACCCACGGGCGTTTAGCCCACGGAGATGAACCTTTGTCTTACGCACAGCCACGGGCATTTACTTTGTGAGATGCGGAAAGGCCTATGTGAGGGACGTTGTTTTTAAAATCTTATTTCCTTGTATTTAAAAGCACGGATGTGAACCCCCTACGGACACGGTTTCATATCGAGCTGCATCACGCTTCTTTCTTGATGTTACGTATATTGTTCGATAAAGGCGTGGACATCGTGGCTGTCTGTGTTTCAGTGTTAAGAGTCACATTCACGGGCATAAAATGCTCAAAGGCGTGGTCGGTGGTATTACATGGAGTCATGCTCACGGATCGAGAGGGAGCACGGTCGCCTCCTCCTTCTGCTCCGACGACAAGCACACCACGAGAAGGCGGCGGCGCCACTCTGGACCTCTTGGTACTACGAGCAGCGCATTCCATCTCCACCTCCATTGCTATCGTGGCGCCGCCTATAACCATTGTTCGGTGGGTGGATCTGGAAGAGGCACGACAAGAAGCCAATGGAGGCATACTTTAATATTCGGCAGAATCACGTTCATGCGTTTATTGAGCAAACCGTACATTTCATTAGCTGCACAGGCTTCAAGCCTGTGCAGCCACGGTTATGTGCGTTTGTGGCTTTTTGTATTTCAGTGATAAGGGTCGTAGACATTGGCGTCAAATCAACAAAGTCATCGTGTGGTATTATATAGAGTCATGTTCTCCTGTGTCGGTTCTCCGGATGATTCCGTCGACTCATTTAGACGGAGAGGCACGAACGAGAACCCCATAGAGGCATACTTCAGTATTAGCCATAATCACGTTCGAGCGTTTACTGCACAAACTGGACACGAGATAGACATTTAGGTTAGTCCTTCACTGGGCACGTACAAAAAACACAAGAGCTTAACAAAGGAGGGGGAGAAGATCTCAGAAAAAAAACGTGGATGAGGCACAGTGCAAGGAAATAATTCCAGATGTCACCACTGGCGCACGTTTTTTAAAAGCACGGGCTAGCACTCCCTGCAGCCACGGTTATGTACGTTTTTGACTCTCTGTGTTTCAGTCATTAGGTTCACAGGCACAGACGTCAAATCCACAAAGGCATCATGGTGGTATTATATAGAGTCATGTTCGGTTGTGTTTGTGTTCCGAATGATTCAGTCGACTCATTCAGACGGAGAGGCACGGACGAGAAGCCCATGGAGGCATACTTTAGTATTAGGCAGGGTCATAATCATGTGTTTATTACACATGGTCGATTGTATTACATAGAGTCATGCTGGCCTGTGAGACTCGACCAGGTGGAGGTGCACGGGCGTTTACTCTGTGAGGCACGGAATTGCCTAGATGAAAGACACTGTTTTTAAAGCATGTTTCCATGTATTTAAAAGCACAGACATGAAGTCCATATAGACACGGTTCAGTACCGAGTTCCGTCACGCTTCTTACTTGATAAAGGCATCGATGTTCGAGGCTATCTTTGTTTCAGTGTCAAGGGTCACAAGCACGGGCATACAACCTTCAAAGGCATAGCGTGGTATTATATTGAGTCACGCTCAAAGGTTTTCTGATTGAGTTCTGAATGACTCGGTGGACTCGGTCAAAAGCAGAGGCACGGGCGTCCAGTCCATGGAGGCATGGTTTTTTCTTACACAGAGTGACGTTAGTGCTGCCACTATTCGGGTGTGTACGCCACGTGCCGCCGCTATGGAAACCCAAGGGTCCGACGGATGTCTCCTCCACTGATGCCGGTCTGGCTCGTCGCTCGAGGCCAGGCTCCGGCTATTTAAGGCGGACCGAGGGGGTCTCAAAACCCTAGCCACACCCTCTTTTCCGGACTGTCCAGACCCATGCCACATAAGGTGGTGCTCGCAGGCCGCGTGATCCCAGCAATGGAGACGGAGATGGAGGTTCACTCCGGTGCCCCGAGCACCAAGAGGGCGAGGCTCACGCCACCGGCGACGCCTTCTTCTGATGGTTTGGCGGTAGCGGCTGGAAGCGGCGAGGGTGCGCCTACTGGATCCGAGAATCAAGAAGAGCGGTCTGGTCCGGACCGCATCAGCAACCTCCCGGACGGTGTCCTCGGTAAGATCATCTCCCGTCTGTCCACTAAGGAAGGCATTCGTACTCAAATCCTCGCACGTCATTTGCGCCCTGTTTGGCGCGCCGCTCCTCTGAATCTCGACTTCCATGAGATCCCTGTCCCATGTCTTTTTAACCCTCTAGATCAACTACATTTCGAGTTGGTCACCGCGTACTCCGCCACATTGGAGGAACTCGTCCACATAAGATTCACTGGAACTTTTTTTAGAGGAGAACATATCGGTGAAGATAATTTGTATGATGATTCGTACCTTCCAGAGACCATCCTCTCCAGCCGTCAGAGCGTAGTTCACCGCCTCTGCATTCCGGCGTCCTACCTCCACTGCAGCCACTCCATAGTCGACGCCTGGCATCGATCCCCAAGACTGAACAATCTCCAGGTGCTCGACTTTTACTACCTGTTCCCACCATGCTTGAGACAACAGGACATAGGGCCATTCTCATGCCCTTTGCTCATGCCATCACCACCAGCATTAAACCCTCAAATTTCCTCCTCTCTCCAAACCATCCCCTTCGCTCTTTGTAAGATACCAGACAATTATGTACGGGCGCTTAAACTACCACTGCCGAGGAGACTCTCGCTAGTAGATGTTGATGTATCAGACGTCTCATTACAAAGCATCATAAGCTCTACTTCTCCTACATTTGAGTCTCTGCTACTTGTTTGGACAGTCATGCACCAATGCATCAGAATAAACTCACCTAACTTTATGAGCATTGGCATTTCTGGTATCTATCGGAAAATTGTTATAGAAGATGCCTCGTCACTTCAACGGTTGCTTTGTGATGGTAATTACAAGAAGTTGCAGATAGTCATCACCTCTGCACCTAAACTGCAGGTCATGGGCAATTTTTCTAATATTTTCTCTGAATCCGGCATCACAAATGACCGTATAATTATTCAGGTACTGACTTTCAACCATACTTTCACCTCCATTCATTGGTACAAACAAGTTCCATGCAATTCAACATTTACTCTACTAATATTATATTTTATTCCAGTTGAAGTGTTTGCCGATGGTCAGCACATCAATAGTGGTTCATTCTGTCAAGATGTTGTCTATCAGCATGGATTATGACCTGCACACGGTCTTTTCCTTGGTGCAACACTTCCAAAGCTTGGAGAACTTGTATATCAAGGTGATACTTCTCACACAAATTGTAAACACATACCATGCATGGTGTAGAACTCCATTCAACAACAAAAAAACGTCACTTACATTTGTATGTAATGGACAAAGCTCTATATAGTCATGGACAAGTATTAGCACAAAACAAAAAAAACTTTTATCACAATAGAGGTTATAGAATTATTCCTTCACTTGCTCTCCGAGCAGAATCACTCTTTATGGAGATTAACCATTTCAAATCTTCATGTTTATTTAGGAAATAGCCTATAATGAAGAAAGTCTTGCGAACAACTATTCTTGCAAGCACCATCATGACGTTCGTTTGAAGTCACTGACACTCGAAAGCTATGTTCAATGCGAGAAAAGCATTCGATTTGGGACATTCTTTATTCTCAATGCAGCACAGCTGCAGACTATGAGGATAAAGTTTCTTCGTCAGGAAGACTTCACGGAAGAATTCTACAAACAGCAACAAAACGTACTTCAGTGGGACAAAAAGCTTCTAAACATGCTTGCCTTAGGTTGTCGCCAAGTTGCAACCACGGGAACTTGGATCTAAGGCACGCATGCATTGAGCACCTGGATTTAAAGGATCCATTCACTTGTAAGTGCTGAAAACAGCTTTGGAGTGATATGTTGCCCCCACTTTCCGGTTTGGAATTTACGTAGGTGTGGTGAAACAATGCCCATAGCTTTTTGCTCAATCTGTAACCTTGCCAACAGTGAACACGGTATTTCGGTCTATGGCTAAACGGTCTTTTGCTTATGTCGTACATTTCATTAGCTGAACTGGCATCAAGTCTCTTGCAGCCACGGCTATGTATGTTTGTGACTGTCTGTGTTTCAATGATAAGGGTCACGGGCACGGGAGTCAAATCAGCAAAGGCATCGTGTGGTAGTATATAGAGTCATGTTCGCTTGTGTCTGTTTCCCGAATGATTACTTCGACTCGTTTAGACGGAGAGGCACGGACGAGAAGACCATAGAGGCATTCTTTAGTATTAGGCAGAGTCATGTTCATGTGTTTATTGCGCAAGCCGCACATTTCATTAGCTAAACGGACTTCAACTCTCTACAGACACGGCTATGTACGTTTGTGACTTTCTGTGTTTCACTGATAAGGGTCACAAGCACGGGCGTCAAATCCACAAAGGCATCGTGTGGTATTATATAGAGTCAGGTTCGCTTGTGCTTGTGTTTGTGTTCCGAATGATTCAGTGAACCACAGTTTGTCAGCAAACACACAGACGATCATGCCTGTCACACGGGCATGACCATGGCAAGCGCACGGTTTGCCACACACCACACAACGGCCGTGAAGTGATATGACGCGCACTGTTCTACATGCCACACATGATTCTTACACAGCAAACGCGGTGAACCTACTGACAGGCACTATATTCATTTGTGAAACAGAAATGCAAACACGTTCGCCTGTGTTTCAGTGTTTCAGTCATTAGGATCACAGCCACGGGCGTCAAATCCACAAAGGCATCGTGTGGTATTATATAGAGTCATGTTCTCCTGTGTCTATTTCCTGGATGATTCCGTCGACTCGTTTAGACGGAGAGGCATGGACGAGAAGCCCATGGAGGCATACTTCAGTATTAGGCAGAGTCACGTTCGAGGTTTTACTGCAGAAACATAACAAAATTGGATTCGGATGTGAACCCTCACTATTTACTTTGTGAGGCAATGAATGACCAATCCGAGAGACACTGTCCTTAAAAGCAAACCACGGTTCTGTACTAAAGAGCCACTGTCAAACGAATGGACGTCAAGCAACGAGGGCCACACTTTTAGCAGTAGAAAAGCACTTTATCAGCTGGCGTTGCTCCTTTGCTACACGCACAGTAGAGTGGATGTGGAAGTCACGTTAGTCAAGCACACAATGGACATCACGATGTCACGACAATGTCAAAAGCATGGTTGTGAGTCTGCGGTGTCACGGCTAGAATTCTCAAGACGCATTTGGGTGTGGCCTGTTAAGTAGAAACTCGGTTGTGCGGTCACCAGAGGCACTACGTAACGCCCCGCGAAATAGATTTGGTTGACCACTGGGGTGGCTATCTATGCTTTGAGCTCTTTTCATCTCTCCTGTGTTGCAGCAGAGATGCATGGTTGTATTCTTACACCATCCAGCTTCAGAAAGAAATGGCTGCAAAAATTTACCCGCAAACGTATCGCCCTTATAATATTTTCTTAGTTGAGTAATAAAAATACCTAAACAAGCAAAATGTCTTCTGCTTAAATTTGCTTTGTTTCTACAACTTCACCAAATGAACTTACAAGCCGTTTTTTATAACCACAGAAACAGGAGTAGAAACAGTGCAGCGGCTCAAACGCAGCTCCATCAGTGCAAGGCTCAACTGGAACTCCTTAGTGTGTATGGCAAGTACATACAAGAAGCACTTCTCTACCTGCAACACAGGCACGGATGTGCATCCATTCTGTGCATGACAAGTACATATGAGAGGCACTGTCATACATACAACACAGGTACGATTACACGTACAGTGAGCATTTCTCCACTAAAAAATTAAAACTATTTTATATATTTTAACCTTGGGGCCACATCACTGAATAGTCCTTCGGCCCGTACAAAGCCGCAAAACCACACACTTCCTTCATGGTTGCATGCAACAAAAAAACAGACAAGCCTACACACGGTGCAAAGACTACAACGGTTCTCTGATAAAGTTTGCATAAAACCCAAGCTCCTCTTTCAGACAAGCCTACACACGATGCAAAGAGAACACAACAACAAATAACTCCATACACCTGGACAAGTAACACAAGGCCTGATTTCAGCATACACACTTCAACGGCACCGTCAAATCCAGGTATTCAATACTCCTCGTTCTTAAAGGCGGACGCGCATGGCTACAACTTGATGATAATCTAAGACGTGCACGTTTAGAAGCCCTTCTATGCCACACCAGAACCTTTTGTTGCTTTTCTTAAAATACTCCTGTGAACTCTGCGGGAGGGGACCAAAACTTAATGGTCATGGTCTCCAGATCCTTTGCACTAAGAACAAAGAACATCGCAAAATCAGCGTAACTCTCGGAGCGAACATAATCTTCCAGTGATACTGTCTTCAGAAAAATGTGGTGATGTTTGAGAAACTGTCGATACTTACGACACCATTTGTTTATTTCACCATGACAAATCAACAATCCGTAAAATATAAATGATAGGTTGAAAATACTTAGCGTCTATAAAAAGAGATACAGACCATGAAAAAACCAAATGAAACAATTAGGTCTACCACCTCCGTGATAAGAAGTTAGACATAGACTTGTCTATGTATGGATGTATCCAACAATAAATCATGTGTAGATACGGGTGCATCAATTTCAATCAAAATTAAGAAAAGCATTTTGAAAAAGAACAGGTACTACAGTATGCACATTTCTGAACATCATCACCTCGACAAACAAGTTCTCCAGTTCTGGAAAGCACTGCAACTATTCAACGACAATGTCCACCTTATAATCCATGTAGATAAGCAAGGTCTTGACAGATTGATGCATTCTTGTTAGACTGACTGCCTTCAAACCCTTGATGAAAAGTAACAGAAAGTGGATCACAAAACTAATAGAATAAAGGTTGGATGAAATAAAACTTGTTTCCTCACAAACAAAGTGAAGCTGGAAGTATAGTGAAAACTCAATACCTCAATACACGTGAGACGACATGGATACGGGTCAGGCATAGAGACACCGGTTAACTCCAACTCCTGACTCTGCATGAAGAATAGAACATAGACCATCAAATTAATAGAACAAACATCGGAACAAGTGCAGCTCTGTTCTAGTATGAAGGAAGGGCAGTACCTCAAGACACGTCGAGGGAGGCACGAACACGAATTCACCCAACGCCTCCAGTTTAGGTGCAGAGACAACAGTTATTGAACAGTCGTCGACCAGACAATCAACAATCAACCGTCGAACCGAAGGGGCATCCTCAATAATGAGTTCTCCGTTTGGACAACGAATGCCAATGCTTACAAGGTTAGACGAGTTTATTGTGACGCGACGACCTCCTCTATTGCAAACAAATAGGAGAGACTCAAGTCCAGGGCAACTAGAGTGGATTATACTTTGCAGCGAGGCATCTGATATATCAACTTCCACAAGTGAGAGTCTTTTCACCAGTGGTATCTTAAGCGTCCCAATGTAATTGTCCGGTATTTGGCAAAGAGCAAAAAAAAGAGTGTGGAGAGAGGAAGAAAACCGAAACACGGACTCCGATGCCGAGGACTCTGAAACCTTGGGCAGAGGTAGTAGAACTCAAGAACCTGGATATTGTCCAGCTTCCAGGATCAGAGCCAGGCATCAACGATGGAGGGTCTGCACTGTAGGTAGCACGCCGGGATAGAGAGGCGGCTAACAGAGCCAGCATGGCCGGACAGAATGGATTCCGGAAGACTGACAACATCAGAGGCATGATTTCGACCAGAATAGCATTTGCGAACGCACTCCTTGGTGAAGGCGGACAGATGAGATATGGTCTCGATATGAACTTTCTCTTCATCGTTAAAAAGACGAGAGACAGAGATCTCGCGGCAGTCAAGATTTAGAGGAGCGATGGACCACAAAGGACGCCAGCGGCATGTGAGGATTAGAGTAAGGATGCCATCCTTGATGGGAAGACGAGAGATGGTCTCACCTAGCACGCCGTCGGTGAGATCACTGATGCGGTCCGCACGACATCCATCTTCTTCCTCCTCGGATCGAGAGGGAGCACGGTCGCCGCTTCCGTCCCCTCCGATGATCAGAACACCACCAGAAGGCGGCGTCGCCCGAGGCACCACTGTCGACCTCTTGATGCTACGAGCTGCGCTTTCCATCTCCACCTCCATTGCTGGGGTGGCACCGCCCACGACCAGTGCTCACTCAGGTGGATCTGGAGAAATGGATTACAGCCTGTCAATCCATGAAACGACTTAAATACCCACGACTGGGAGCGGAGGGGTCCAGATTAATTACCTATTTTTTTCTTTTGACGAGAGGGTCCGGGATAACTACTACTCATACTTAGTAAAAGGTAGGTGGCTACTTGAAACATTAAATAGAGCCTCGGCTTTCAAGGTATGAGATGCATGGTTGAAGATGCAGACCAGGCACGGGCGTGCCTGTCCGTCTTTTAATTATTTTTGGCACACATTAAATAGAAGAATTTGTTTGACGCCGGAAGCACGGTTCTACAGTCCTCTTCCCTCTGCAAGCAGCAAAATTTTCCATAGGCACGTTGAAATATAAGGTCACTACAAAATTCAAGGCCGTGCCTCCGCTTTGCAGATGATTCTGCTGAAACGCTCACGGACAAAACCAATGAAGCATGGAAGAGGCACGGCTTGACACGTACCAGACACATGGTCCTCCCTTCGGCATTGTAACACACTGTCCTACATGCCACACAGGCATGTAGAACAGTTCAGGTCTACGTTCGTGTCTCTTTGTGTTCCAAATGATTCCGTTGACTCTACCACCAGAGGAGGAACAGTATGTCTGACTAGAGAGGCATGATTGCATTTTATGTGGGGTCACAATTGTCACGGGCATGAAGCGATCAAAGGCATGGTCGGTGGTATTACATAGAGTCACGCTAACCTTTATCTTACGCACAGCCACGAGCGTTTACTGTATGAGGCACGAAATGGCCTATATGAGAGACGTTGTTTTTAAAAGCTTATTTCCTTGTATTTAAAAGCACAGACAAATAGTCCATAGTATGTTATTCGAGTGTGAACGCCACGTGACACCGCTCCAGAAACCCAAGGGTCCGACGGGCATCACCTCCGGTGACGCCCCTCTCGCTCGTAGCCCGAGGCCAGGATCCGGCTATTTAAGCAGGACGGGGTCTCGAAACCCTAGCCACACCCTCTTCCCACCTCTGCCCGCTGCCAGGCCATCCATTCCTCTTGCTGATCACCATCCTGACCCTCTCTGCTATGGCTGCACAGGAGGACACTACTGCAGAACCCCGTGTCTAGACACTAGAGGTGATCAAGCCTGGCAAGGGTTCCTCATCTGTAAGTTCACTCTGCTTCCGCTCCTTTCATTTTTTCTTTCCTTCGGCTGCTTGATTTAGTTGTGAAACGTGAATAAGCCAGACGGAATCTTGAAACCCTAGCCACATCCCCTTCATCCTTTTATCCGCCTCCAGGACATCCACTCCTCTTGTTGTTCTCTTCCCTGACACTCTCCGCCATGGCTGTGCAGGATGACACTACTCCAGAGAGCCATGACCAGACGTAGGAGGAGATCTTGGCTGGCGAGACTTCCTCATCTGTAAGTTCACTCTACTTACATTTCATTTGATTTTTCTTTCTTTCGGGTACCCAGATTAGTTGTGAAACATGAATCATTGTGATGAACTTCATCCTAAGTTGATGATAGTGCGCCCTGCCATCAATCTGGCACTTTCTATTTTGTGCAGGTGAAGAACCAATGTGAGGCTACGGAAGCTCACCTCTTGAAGATCGTTAAGCTATGCATGAGGTTGTACCATCTTGCGGATGAGAAGACGAAGGTGAAGCTCAAACCTGACTATGACAAGTTGAAGCTGGACATATATGTTATGATAAAAGAGATCAAGGAACTTTGTGACCAGAGACCCTGATAGCTATATCTGAAGCAATTAAGAAGTGGATGAAAAGTTTCTTATTTTGTCTTGCATTACCTCGTAGTCAGTTAACAAACGTGATTTGGTTTCCTGGGCCACGTTCCTTCCATGTTTATGGGTATAGATGTGAACATTAACGTAATGGCCGATTCGAGCGATGTTTTTAAAAGCATGGGCGTCAAGTCTATGCAGCCAAGGTTCTTTGTACCATCTAGAGTCATGTCTTGTGCACACATGAAGGCGTGGACATTCCTGCCTTTATTTGTTTCAGTGTTTCGGGTCACAGGTACGGGCATGAAGCGCACAAAGGCATGGTCGGTGGTATTCAATAGAGTCACGCTAGCCTGTGACTCTATCTGTCGGAGATGCACAGGCGTTTATCCCACGGAGATGAACCTTTGTCTTACGCATAGCCACGGGCGTTTACTCAGTGAGGCACGGAATGGCCTTTGTGAGGGACGCTGTTTTTAAAATATTATTTCCTTGTATTTTAAAAGCACGGACGTGAACTCTCTACGCACAAGTTTCCGTATTGAGTTGCGTCACACTTCTTTCTTGATGTGTTACGTATATTATGCAATATAAAAGACGTGGCCGTTCGTGCCTATCTGTATTTCATTGTTTCACAATGAAGCACGGGCACGCTTTTAAACAAAGCACAAGCACATCTCGATTTGCAGAAACAGCACTGTCGTGGTTCTACAGGATGCTATGTTCTAGGATGTGCAGCATGTTTCCACGCAAACGTTCACCACACGGTCACGAACATACACAGAGGAAGTGCCGTGCAGTGATAACAGACGCAGCCTTACAGGTACAAGAGGCACGAGGAGGCATTTTGATTAACATCATCAGAAATGAATCACATTATACATGCGCACGCATATAGAGAGATGCATGAAAAGTGGACTACAAGAGATAAACTAAGATGGTAATAGTGAACACACACAGTAAATTGAAGTCCTGATCATGACAGATCGACTGGGTCACTAAAAACTCAAAAGTAGTAACAAGTCAATGCTAGGTGGCTGCATGAAACATCAAATAGAGCCACGGCTTTGATGGTACGAGCCACCGTTGTACTTGCAGACCAGGCACGGGCGTGCCCCTCCGAGATTTAATTATTTACCGCACACATTCACAAAGCGTGCCTATCTTTGTGGATCTGTTTGACGCCTGAAGCATGGTTCTACAGTCATCTTGCCTCTGCAAGCCGCAAAACTTTCCAGGGGCATGTTGACAATTAAGTCACTAGAAGATTCAGGGCCGTGCCTCTGCTTTGCAGATGATTCTACTTAAACGCGAACAAAACCAAGTAAGTGAAGTCATGTCAGAAGCGTTGTTCTACATGCCACACAGGCACAGCCGCGATTCCACAGTCATACCTGTTTGGTCCATCACAAAGAAAGTGTCGTCCAGTGATAACAGACGCCCAGTCTTACAGGCACAAGAGGCACGAGCGCCTCTGTATTGTAAAATATTTTAGCTAACAAGTTATTTGGAGAGGCATGGCTATGACATCACACGTGACTGCGTGTTCCAGGTGATTTTATTTGCTCGCTCTATTCACAAAAGGAAATCCAAACTTACAAACGATGCACAAAAACATGAAAACTTGTTAGTTTTTTGAGCTTCTAAGTTGCTTCCCGACTGAAAAGCACAAAAACAAGTTCCTGACAACCTCACAGACAGTGCATAAAGTACAAGCTGGAAATCCAAACAGGAAAGAACACAACAACACCTATATGTGACAGCCGGATAACCGTTTTCAACATTCACAAGTCAGTGGATCCGACAAATCAATGATTGGACACTAGTTTGTCCAGATGTGTACTTTTAAATCCAAGTTCATATGCCTACAATACCCTAACAATATAAGACGAGTACGTCTAGAAGCCTTGTTGCGCCATTGAAGCACCTCTTCTTGACATCTATAAAATCCTTCAGTGATGTTGTCTGGAGGGAGAGAAACTTAAGCCTCATTCTCTCTAACTCCTTTGCATTCAAAATAAAGAATGTTGCAAATTCAATGTTTTTGTTGTAGTGAACATATTTTTCCAGCGTTACTGTCTTCAGACGAATGTCATGTTGTTTGAGAAACACCCGGTGCTTGTGGCGCCACTTGTTTGTTACACCTTCCTCACGAAAAACTCCTCCCTGGAAATTCATAGAGTGAGAATACTTGAGGACTACAAGGGGAAAGAGAGGCCTCCAATATAGTACACTATGCATTGTTTGTGCTTTCAATGCGTCTGGAAATCATTTTACCTCGATAAACAAGTTCTCTAGGCTAGGAAAGCATCTCATCAAGGCAACAACCTTGTTCAGATTTAATGACATGTGGATAAGAAGGGTCTTCACAGATTGAACCACCATTGATAGGCTGACTACAGACAAAGCCTGCACCAAGCACATATCATAAACAATCTTGGGCTTGAAACTTGGGCAGTGGAATGAATACAACTAAAGAATATAGTGCAAAAGTTGAGTACCTCGATAACTGTAGAGCCAAAAACATTCTTGGATTCAGGAAATCCTTCGTAAAAATTTCCCAGACACTCGAGTTTAGGTGCAGAGAAAATAGTTATCTGCAACTGCCGACTCCGAATATCATGAAT
This sequence comes from Triticum aestivum, assembly GCF_018294505.1. Lineage (NCBI taxonomy): Eukaryota > Viridiplantae > Streptophyta > Magnoliopsida > Poales > Poaceae > Triticum > Triticum aestivum. The sequence continues at coordinate 664,807,170 of NC_057803.1, forward strand.
CAGTCGTTTAAGTGAGGGCGCATCCTCAACAACGAGTTCAACATTCTCACAAAGAATACAGATGAGTTCAACTTTGGCTGAGTTTATTCTAATGTAGTGCTCCAGGTTATTGCAAACAAGCAGGAGCCACTCGAGGGCAGGGTAACCATGGTTGATTATGCTTTGCAGTGAGACGTCTGATATATCAACCTCCAAAAACAAAAGCCTCTTAAGCAGTGGAAGTTTGAACGACTGTGCATACTCATAAGGTATCTGGCAAAGAGAAAATGTGACGGTGTGCAGCGAGGAGGAAAACAGCAGCGTGGAAGCCGGTGGCGAGGCAGCGGACGAAGAGAATTCGTGTGATAGTATGATGGTTTTTCCCACGAAATGTGGGAACATGTAGTAGAACTCGAGAACCTGCAGATTCTTCAGCCTTGGGGATCGAAGCCAGGCTTCGACTGTAGAGGGTCTACAGTGGAGGTAGCACGCGGGAATGCAGAGGCGGTGAACTACGCCCCCATGACCGGAGAGGATAGCTTCTAGAAGGCATGAACAATCAACGTCAGGTTGAAAACTACACCGAGTTCCAAAATAACTAATGCGAATGACATCCTTACTGGGGAGCATAGACAGTACGTCAATATAAATTGTTTCTAGGGGCTTAAAAAGACGACCGACAGGGATCTCACTGCAGTCGAGATTGAGAGGAGCGGTGCGCCATAAAGGACACCACCGACGTGCGAGGATTTGAGTGCGAACGCCTTCCTTAGTGGACAGACGGGAGATGATCTCACCGAGGACACCGTCCGTGAGGTCGCTGATGCGGTCCAGATGACACTTCTCTTCTTGATCCTCGGATCCAGTAGGTGCACCCTTGGCGCTTCCAGCCGCTACCGCCAAACCACCAGATGAAGGCGTCGCCGGTGGCGCGAGCCTCACCCTCCTGGTGCTGGGGGCACCGGAGTAGACCTCCATCTCTGTCTCCATTGCTGGGATCGCGCCACCTCCGAGCTCCACTATATGTTGCCTGGATCTGGACAGACGGTGGATCTGGAGAAATGGACTATAGCCTGTCAATCCACGAAACGACTTAAATACCCACGACGGGGAGCGGAGGGGTCCAGATTAATTACTTTTTTCTTTTTTCTTTTAAAGATATGGAATGCACTGTTGCACACGCAGACCATGCATGGGTGTGCCCCTCAGTGCTTTAATTATTTATGGTACACATTTGATAGAAGAATCCGTTCGACGACGAAAGCAGGGTGTACTCGGTAGAAAAGACAGGCACGCTCGTGACGCCCACGAAGGCATGGGCTAGCACTCTCTGCAGCCACGGTCATGTACGTTTCTGACTCTCTGTGTTTCAGTCATTAGGGTCATAGGCACATGCATCAAATCCACAAAGGCATCGTGTGGTATTATATAGAGTCGTGTTCGCTTGTGTTTGTGTTCCGAATGATTCAGTTGACTCGTTTAGACGGAGAGGCACGTACGAGAAGCCCATGGAGGCATACTTTAGTATTAGGCAGGGTCACAATCATGTGTTTATTATGCATGGTCGATGATATTACATAGAGTTATGCTTGCTTGTGAGACTCGACCGGTGGGAGATGCACGGGCGTCTAGCCCACGGAACTGAACCTTTGTCTTAGGCACAGCCACGGGTGTTTACTCTGTGAGGCACGGAATTGCCTATATGAGAGACGCTATTTTTAAAGCTTATTTCATTGTATTTGAAAGCACAGACGAGAAGCACATGGAGGCATACTTTAGTATTAGGCAGGGTCACAATCATGTGTTTATTATGCATGGTCGATGGTATTACATAGAGTCATGCTCACCTGTGAGACTCGACCGGACGGAGATGCACGGGCGTCTAGCCCACGGAACTGCACCTTTGTCTTATGCACAGCCACGGACGTTTACTCTCTGAGGCATGGAATTGCCTATATGAGACGCTGTTTTGTAAAGCTTATTTCCTTATATTTAAAAGCACAAACGTGAAGTCCATACAGACAAGGTTCAGTACCAAGTTGCATCACACTTCCTTCTTCATAAAGGCGTCGACACTCGTGGCTATTTGTGTTTCAGTGTCAAGGGTCACAAGCACGGGCATACAACCCTCAAAGGCATGGCGTGCTATTATATATAGTCACGCATAAAGGTTTTCTGATTGTATTCCGATTGAGTCGGTGGGCTCGGTCAAAAGGAGAGGCATGGACGTCAAGCCCACGGAGGCATAGTCTATTCTTACTCAGAGTCACGTTTGTGCGTTTATTACGGAAACCTAATAGAATCGGGCGACTGTCCTTGTTACAATTGTTTTTGTTGTAAGATTTTACCTAAAATGCACGAAGGTGACTTTATATGTTTAACAGCGTCACTGTCCTTTATGCATGAAGACGACTTTATGTGTGTCAGTGTTTCAGGTGACAGGCACGGTTGTCAAGCCCACAAACGCATGACCTGTAATTATCCAGAGTCACCTTCGTGTCTCTTTGTGTTCCAAATGCATCCGTTGACCCCGCGCTGCTTCTGGCCGCTACCGCCATGCCGCCAGAGGACGAAGTCGCCAGTGACCCGAACCTCGCCTTCTTGTTGCTCGGGGCACCTGACCGGATCTCCATCCCCGTCTCCGTTGCTGGATTCACGCCGCCTACGAGCACCGCTATATGTGGCGTGGATCTGGAATAACTACTAGGTCTTCACTGCAGGAAGATCCCGGGTGTGAGGAAAGGAGGGGAGGGGACGTCGACCAATTGGACGACAACTATAAATTATATTTTTCCTTCACTATTGCGGTAGAAAACAAAGAACGGTCAGTTTCCTTCACTATTGCGTAAGAAAACATACACGGGCATGTGTGGACAGCCCAGGAAAGCATGGTGCGGTATTATATAGAGTCATGTTCGCTTGGGTTTGCATTCCCAATGATTCCATCTACTAGTTCAGACTGAGAGGCACGGATGTTTCGTCTCATAAGCACGAGCATTAAAGGCTCCAAGGCATGGTCCGTGGTATTACATAGAATCATGCTCGCCTGTGACTCGATCAGACAGAGATGCACGGGCGTTTAGCCCACAGAACTGAACCTTTGTGTTACGCACAGCCGCGTGCGCTTACTCTGTGAGGCACGGAATGGCCTACGTTAGAGACGCTGACTCCTTGTATTTAAAAGCACGGACGGGAATTCCATTAGGACACGACACCGTATTGAGTCGCGTAATGCTTCTTTCTTGATTCTACGTATATTATTTGATAAAGGCGTGGACGTTCGTGCACGTGTGTGTTTCAGGGTCGCAAGCACGGGCATAAAGCCCTTAAAGGCATGGCGAGCTATTATATACAGTCACGCACAAATATTTTCTGTTTCTATTTCGAATGGCTCGGTGGACTCCGTCAGAAGAAGAGGCACGCACGCGACGACCACAGAGGCATGGGCACGTATGTGCGTTTATTACGGAAACCTAACAGAATCGGGTTTATATGTCAACACTTTCTGCTTACTCTGTGAGACACGTAAGAGCCATTTCGAGAGACAGAAAGGGACACACGTTTATTGGCGCATTTCCACATGACTAGCGACTATGACATAAAGTAGCATAAACATAAAAAGACAGAAAGGTAGATTGATTTCATTAGTTGCAAGCTCCTCCGTGGCTGCTCACAGCACAAAGACAAACAAAGCCTACAAACAGTGCAAACAGAACAACAATTGTTCGACAAGGTTCACACAAAACGCAAACTCCAAAACTTCACGACAATAAAATACTCCCAAGAACATGAGCAACCATCTCAAGACCTATTCTTCAGTATGAACAACTGAATGGATCCGTCAAATCGAGATATTCAACACTCCTATTTATTAAGTACTGACGCACATGGGTGCAACTTAGTAATAATCGAAGACGACCATGTTTAGAAGCCTTATTGTGACACTTCAGAACCCTTTGTTGCTCCACGTAAAATACTTTTGTGAACCCCGCGGGTGGGTACACAAACTTAATGTCAATGCTCTCCAGATCCTTTGCACATAGAACAAAGAACGCTGCAAATTCCTCGTTACCCCGGCAAGGAACATAATCTTCCAGCGTTACTGTCTTCAGACAAATGTCGTGATGTTTTAGAAACTGTCGGTGCCTACGACGCCATACATTTTTTTTCAAAATGACAAGTCAACCGTCCCTAAAAAATACATGAAAGGTTGAAAATACTTAGTGTCCATAGAAAAAGATATGTATGTATGTATGTATCCACTTCAGTCAAATTTAACATAAATATTTTGAAATGGAAGGAGAACTACAGTGTGGACATTTCTCAAGATCATCACCTCGACAGACAAGTTCTCCAGTTTTGGAAAGCACTGCAGCAATTCAACGACAATGTCCACCTTATAATCGATGCAGATGAACAAGGTCTTGACAGATTGCCGCATTGTTGTTAGACTAACTGCCCCAAAATGCTTCATAAAAATTAACAGAAGATGCGTCACAAAACTAATATATTAAAGGTTGGATGAAATAAAATTGGTTTCCTCTCAAACAAGATGAAGCTGGAAGTATTCTCAAAACTCAATACCGCAAGACATGTGAGACGACGTGGATATGGTTCAGGTGCAGAGACACCGTTTACCTCCAAATCCTCACCCTGCATGAAGCAAAGAACATTGCTCAACAAATCAATGGAACAAACATCAGAACAAGCCATCACCCTGTTCCAGAATCAGGGAAAGTCGGTACCCCAACACATGTAAGCGGAGACACAAACACGAATTCACCCAGCGTCTCCAGTTTAGGTGCAGAGAAAACAGTAATCGAACAGTGGTCGTCCTCTTTATCGTGGATCAATCGTTGAAGCGAAGGCGCATCCTCAATAATGAGTTTTCCGTATTCACAAAAAATGCCAATGCTTACAAGGTTATACATGTTTATTGTGATGTGACGAACTCCCTCACTGAAAATAAGCAGCAGAGACTCAAGTGCAGGGCAACTAGAGTGGATTATGCTTTGAAGCGAGACCTCTGATATAAGAACTTCCACAAGCAAAAGTCTTTTCACCAGCGGTAGCTTAAGCGTCCCTGCATAATTGTCTGGTATACTACAAAGAGCAAAGCCGAGCGTGTGCGAAGAGGAGGAAAGCTGAAACACGGACTCCGGCGCTAAGGGCACGGTGAATACACCCAGTGGTGTGACCTCTTGCATAGCGAATCCTGGGAAGAAATACTAGAACTCAAGAATCTGGATATTGTTGAGATTTGAGGATCAGAGCCAGGCAACAACGATAGCAGGTCTGTACCGAAGGTAGCACCCCGGGATAGAGAGGCGGCTTACTGAGCCAGCATGACTGGACAAGATGAATTCGGGAGGACTGAAAACATTAATGACAGAATTTTGAGAGCGCCAAGTTCCGATAAAACATCTGAAGACAGCCTCGATGACGGCGGACAGCTTGAAGATGGTGAAAATATTAACTGCTTCTCCATCATTAAAAAGATGGGCAACAGAGTCTCGCGACAGTCGAAATTCAGAGGAGTTGTGGGCCATAAAGGACGCCACCTACGAGCGAGGATTCGAGTACAGATGCCCTCCTTGATGGGGAGACGAGAGATGATCTTACCTAGGATGGCGTCCGAGAGGTCACTGATGAGGTCCAAACGAGACCCCTCTTCTTCATCCATGGATCCAGGAAGAGCACACTTGCCGCTTCCCTCCCCTACGGGGACCAAGACACCACTAGAAGGCGACGTCGCCGATGGCCCCACTCTCGCCCTCTTGGAGCTAGGAGTAGCACATTCCATATCCATCTCCATCTCCATTGCAGGGGTCACACCACACACGAAAAGTGCTCAGTGAGGTGGATCTGGAAAAATGGATTATAACCTGTCGACCCACGAAACAACTTAAATACTGAGGGGGACGAGAAAGGTACAGATTAATTACCTCTCCTTTATTTTTCCAGTAAATTGTAGATGCCTGCTTGAAACATTAAATACAGTCACGACTCTGATTATGCGAGATGCACTGTTGAACACGTAGACCAGGCATGGGCGTGCCCCTCCGTCTTTTGATTTTTTACGGCACATACATACATTAAAAGAATCTGTTCCACGCCGGAAGCACGGGCGGGAAGCTCGTGTCTGTCTTTCGAACGATCCCGTCGACTCGTTCAAACGGAGAGGCACGGGATGTAAACACGCAGATGCATGGTGTGGTATTACATAGAATGACGTCCATGTGTTTACTTCAGAAACACAACGGAATTGGATTCAGATGTGAACCCTCACTGTTTACTTTGTGAGGAAATTAATGGACGATCCGAGAGACACTGTCCTTAAAAGCATGGGCCAGAACTCTTTACAACCACGGTTCTGTTCTAAGGAGCCACTGTCAAACGCATGGAAGTGAAGCAACGAGGTACAAGCTTTTAGTAGTAGAAGAAGCACTCTATCGGCTGGCGTTCCTCCTTTGTCAGGCGCACAGTACGACGGCTGTGGAAGGCACGTTTTTCAGCTAGAGAACGAACGCCACGATGCCACGAAAAGGTGAAAGCATGGCTGTACAGATGCATTGTTGAATAGTCACGGCTTTGATTATACAAGATACACTGTTGAACACGCAGACCAGGCACGGGCGTGCCCCTCCGAGTTTTAACTTTTTACAACACATACATACATTAAGAGAATCTGTTCCACGCTAGAAGCATGGGTGGGAAGCACGCAAAGGAATCGTGTGGTATTATATAGAGTCATAGCTTGTGTCTGTCTTTCAAACGATTTCGTCGACTCGTTCAGACGGAGAGGCACGGATGTGAACACGTGGAGGCATGGTGTGGTATTACATAGAGTCATGTCCATGCGTTTAATGCAGAAACACAACGGAATTGGATTCTTTTTTTTCTGAGGGTAAACGGAATTGGATTTAGATATGAACACTCACTGTTTACTTTGTGAGGAAATGAATGGACATAAAATATTAAAATTATGAAATAAATAACAAAAATGCCACAGTCGGGCGTCTGAGCGACACCACATAAAGGGCTTTAAAAGAAATGCCACAGTCGGGCGTCTGAGCGACACTACATAAAGGGCTTTAAAAGAAATGCCATAGTCGGGCGTCTGAGCGACACCCCATAA
>NC_057803.1:664814352-664824465 GCF_018294505.1 Triticum aestivum
CATAAAGGGCTTTAAAAGAAATGCCACAGTCGGGCGTCTGAGCGACACCACATAAAGGGCTTTAAAAGGAATGCCACAGTCGGGCGTCTGAGCGACACCACATAAAGGGCTTTAAAAGGAATGCCACAGTCGGGCGTCTGAGCGACACCACATAAAGGGCTTTAAAAGGAATGCCACAGTCGGGCGTCTGAGCGACACCACATAAAGGGCTTTAAAAGGATTAATCATAGTGAATATCCCGGACGTAGAACCATCCCAGAGATATTCGATAATACCAAAAATATCACAGGTTAGTCCACAACAAAAATAATACTCATCATTATCACATGTCACAAGTTGTAATATCAGTTCCGATATAATAGTTTCACCTCCCAAGACCGACACTAAGACCGACACTTGACCCATCCCAGACTGTAGTCCTTAACCATGGACACGGCTATTCGAATAGGTTTAGTCTCTGCAGAGGGTGTACTCTTTACCCACGAGTAACGGATTCCTTTAGTCCATCGGGACTAATTCCGTCTACGGTCTTTTTGTTGAAAACACACCTAACTTGCACACACCAGATTAACTCACACGTGTCTGGAATCACCCACGACACCTGTCAAGCAAACTCTAAGTGGGGAGGCTACAACCTCGACGTAACATGGGATCACAAATTTATACCGCACGCAAAACTGGGGAAGCTACCCCCTTCGGCTACAACCGAAACACCCATGCTCCCGGACCAGGTGGCATGACTACCGGATGCCTCTAGTATCTTCCACCACGGCCTCTCTGTATGGTGTGTGCTAGGAAGGGGTTGACAACTTACTGAACCGTACCCTACTAATCGTAGAGACGAGTGGTAGTACGAAGCAAGTATGGGGGTTACTGGCACAAGACTCGATCTACGGTCGACTCAGGAGGTTGTATTATATCCTGCATGATTAGTATAACAATGCACATATTTCAAATAACAGATAGAAACATCACGCGACATACCCCTCATGCCATACCGGACACGACCCTCTCGACGGAGCACTAGGGACAAGACCGTGTCTACCCAAGACAGAGGCCTTCCCGGCTTCCCTTCCAGTATGCATGAAAGACGTATGACGGTGATTTCCATCACAAACCATGTCAACATCATTAGCATAAACTCATTGAAAATGCACTCATAAGTGGGATCACTTCCTCACATAAAATGACGTATGCACGTGTCGCGGTGGTGCTGTCACCGATTCAAACAACACACACATAAATTTCACCAGGGTTCAGAATGCTTGCCTTCAGGTCATGGGAAAGAAGGGTGCATCCAAAACATCTTGAAATCTTCAAAAAATCCTATTTAAAAGAATATATATGAATTAACACACAAAAACAAAACAGCACAAAAAGTTGTCTTGAATTTTTTTCAAATAAATCTTAAAATAAACTAGACAATATTTGAAAGAGGTAGGAAAAAGAATTAATTCATTTGGAGCTGTATTTAAAAAGATACAGTCGGTCAAAGTTTGGTCAAAATCTGATATTTAAAAAAATAAAAACAGAAAGAAAACGTTTTGAAATATACGTACACGTCGAAGGCGCATTCTGGAAATGCGCTTTCACTTATCCAGCGTGGCTGCGCATGAGTCACTGACAGTGGGCCCACCTGGCCCACTGGTCAGGTTTGACTGGTCTCCCTCCCTCTTCTTCCTCGGGCCGGGCAGAGGTGGGGATTCCGGCGATCGTTGCCGGCGAACGGCGGCTCCTCGTGGGCTCCAGATGGTCGGGATGGAACAGCAAGACCGGGGCGGTCCTTCCGGTGGTCACTTTGCTCTCTGGGGTGGTCAGGGCTGCCGGCGGTGAGCTCCGCGGCGTACGGTGGTCGTCGGAGAAAGTGAGTTTGAGGCAGCAGTGGCTTTCGACCAAAATCGAGTAGGGGGAACGTGCTCACGGGAGGAAGGGACAGTTCCTGGTGGAGAGAGTGGAGAGGGGGAGGCCTTGGTGGTGCTGGACTGGGCTGGTCAGTGGCGGCGGCTGGAGTTGCCGGAGAGGAAGGAGACGACCCTTTCTCAACGATTGACGGCTAGGGGGGCACGGGTGGGACGGTGTGAGGCTGCCTCTGTGCGTGTTTGAGCTCGGGGTCTCTTTATATAAGTGCTGGAGGTCGATTCCAAGGCGGCCGGCGATAAGGATGACGGCGAACCGCCCTGCTGTAGCTAGGGCGATGTGGCGGCGACGAGCGCTTGTGGACACGATGGCGGATGGGCACGCACTGTTCTAGGAGGCAGGTGGGAAGCATTGGCGGCTTGGGCGGCGCTTCCATGGCCGGGCCTGCAAGCGGCCGTCAGCTAGCCGCCACGGCCGTCCTGACGGCGGCGCTGTGGGGTGCCAGGTTGGTCAGGTGGTGTGGCGATGCAAGGGGACACGGCGTGCTGGCTGGGGCCGGTCACGGGCCGGATTTGCGTGCGGGGTGCGACGTGGCGTCTCGGGCGCACGGGTGCCAAACGCACGCTATGGGCGCGCCTAGAGCACGCCAGGGACATGCTCGACGAAATGCCAGGGCATCCTAGAGGTTGCGGTTGAGGCTGGCAATTAACAGAACTAGTCTAGGCTTAGCAAGGGGACTGAGGGACATGGTGGATTGGTCAGGGGCTCAAGTTCACCATGTAAACTTGAATTCATGCCAAAACTGGCTGTGCACTCAGGGTGTTTGACAAAATGCCAAAAGCACCTAGGTAGTTCTTGGAGTGGCCAAATTCTCCAGATTAGTGTCTCTATGGATGTAAGAGAGAGTGGTGAAGTTAGTTTGCAAAAAGGGGAAACTTGCTAATGCAAGTTTTGCAAAACTACACTTCTGGACAGGGAGCAGATGGCATCATTACATGGGCTAAGAGTGCTCCAAAGAGTGCATGCTCCTGGACTTAGGGGTTTTGCAGGGTTGGCTACAAGCATGAGAAGACACAAGGTCACTTGAGCAAGAAAGAATGGGGTTGCAGTAGAAAGCACAGGTCTGGTCCAGAATGAAAATGATGTTGATTCACTCAAAAATTTCAAACAACAACACTGGGTTTTTGCATAAAATGGAATCATATGCTGCTACTGACATCCCATAATTTTGGTGGGGGCTCTAGGGAATTATTTAAATGGATTGCAGTGCAAAACTGTCCACTGGACCAGAGAAGAAAAACAGGCACAAAACTCATAATATGCAATGAAATAGATATATAATTGCACAGAAATAATTTAGAGACCTCACATGATGTCTCCAAATTTTGGTTGAATTTTTAGCTAAGTTTATCAACAGGTTGAAGTAGAAAAAGAGCTCCAAAACTCAAACAAGTCATTTTAATGATTAAAGCTCAGGGTGAAATAATTTTATAAATAAATCTACTGATTTAGAAATAGTTATACAGAGAGCATAGAAGTTTAATATTTTGGAAATCTCCACTAGGAAAAATAATTATCTTCAATATTAAAAGAGATGCTCTGAACTCCACAGAAATAATCCAAAAGGAAAAAATTTAAAACTCCTGGAAAATTTTTAATTTCCAAAAATTTGGTTAAATTTTTGGGGTGTTACACCATATTGCCAAAGAATGTAAGTGGCGTTATGCAGAGGATAATTCCAGGAAAAGGCGTGTTGCAGCTGCGGCAGATGCCTCATACAGAGTTGACTCCAAGTGGTATCTTGACTCCGGTTCGAATGAAAACATCACCTCTGAACTAGAGAAGATGACCATGCACGAGAAGTATCACGGCCAAGATCATGTTCACACCACTGAAAACGGTCCAGGTATGATGATTAGTCATGTTGGAGCGTCTATTATTCAAAACCCACACCGTGATATTCTTGTAGATGATGTACTTCACATTCCTAATGCATCCAAAAATCTTTTTCTGTACATCGCATTACTCTTCATAACGGCGTTTTCATTGAGTTTCATCCCTTCTTCTTTTTCATCAAGGATCGGGTCACGAGGAGGGTGATTTATCGCGGTAGATGTGTGCAAGGCCTCTACCCACTGATCCCCAAAATTTCCAAGTCCAATAAGCAAGCCTATGGAGTCTTCAAAGTGTCTTTAGAACGATGGCATAATCATTTAGGCCATCCATCTTTTTCCATTGTTTATGAGATTCTTAGCAAAAATAAGCTCGCTTTTGTTGATGAGCATGATCGTGAAACTATTTGTGACTCTTGCGAAAGAGCAAAAAGTCATCAGTTACCATACACTATATCCACAAGTGTGTCCACAAAACCTTTGCAACTTGTGTTTTCAGATGTTTGGGGACCGGCTCCCTCCTCTGTTGGTGTCTATACCTATTACGTGAGCTTCATTGATGATTTCAGCAAGTATACCTGGATATACCTTCTTAAAAAACGCTTCGATGTTTTTCAAGTTTTCCTTAACTTTCAAGCATTGGTAGAACGACGGTTTGACTGCAAAATACTTGCTATGCAGTCAGACTGGGAGGTGAGTACGAAAAACTCAACTCTTTCTTCCAACGTATAGGAATCTCACATCATGTCTCTTGCCCTCATGCTCACCAACAAAACAGTTCAGCAGAACGCAAGCATAGGCACATTGTTGATATTGGCCTCTCCCTTCTTGCTGCCGCGTCTATGCCACTAAAGTTTTGGGATGAGGCCTTTCTCACAGCAGTACATCTCATAAATATTCTGCCTAGCCGTGTCATCAATCACGAGACACCCACCAAACGCCTCCTTCACACCAAACCCGACTATTCACATCTTCGAGTATTTGGCTGCGCATGTTGGCCAAACCTCCGTCCCTATAACAACAAAAAGCTTATGTTTCATTCCACACAATGTGTGTTTATAGGCTACAGTGCACAACACAAAGGCGTCAAGTGTCTTGATGTAGCCACGGGACGTGTGTATATCTCTCGAGATGTAGTCTTTGATGAAACGGTTTTTCCCTTTGCAAAACTCCACCCAAATGCCGGTGCATTGCTCCGCAAAGAGATTCTTCTCTTGCCCTCTTCGTTATCCGGCGTTGATCATGGGGGAGAGAATAATAGTACTAATCAACTTGCCTCTAATCATCATATTTTTCCTGAGATTACTGCTGCAGAAACTAGCTCAAATGGTGAAAATCCAAGGCAAAACGGGCAATATTTTATGTGCCCCCCAGCTGGCGACATGGACGCGTACCGAGGAGGATCTGCCTCGGGATCCTTGCGGCAGGAAACACCATCCTCTTCGGGATCCGGGCGGACAGGGCAGACAGCACCTGGGCGCGCCTCGGGCCTCGAACAGACTCACGGTCTGAAAGCGACGTCGCTGCCCCCACACCAATCGGTTGATGATGCATGGCGGGAGGACACGCGTGCGGTCGGGCCTCGCTCGCTGGATTGGCCCGCGCTGGATTCATCGGGGCCCGCCACCTCCGACCGGCCGCATGCGCCAAACTCACCCGGGCCCGCTGCAGACTCGCCCGGGGCCGCCACCTCGCCTCGATCGCTATTGCCAGCAAGCGCGACAGGATCCCCCTCGGGATTGCTGCGGTCGCGGTCGCCAGCAGCAGCGATAGAATCCCCCTCGGGATCCAATTCGCCAGCGCCTGATGCAGATGGATCCCCTGCGGCTTTGCCTCCTGTGGCTTCTCCTGTGGCGCCGCGCACAAGGCTACAGAAGGGAGTAACTAATCGTTTAAATTACAAAAATTTCTCTAAGATTGGTATGTCTTGCACAACTGGTGAGCCTAACAGTTTAATGTCAGCACTTGATGATCCAAGATGGAAGGCAGCCATGGAAGATGAAATCATGGCGTTGCGGAAAAATAAAACATGGCATCTAGTGCCCCTGCGAGGAGGCAGAAATTTGATTGATTATAAGTGGGTCTACAGAATCAAGAAGAAATCTGATGGCACCATAGACAGATACAAGGAAAGACTTGTAGCAAAGGGATTCAAGCAAAGGTATGGCATAGATTATGAGGATACGTTTAGTCGCGTGGTTAAAACTGCAACAATCCGTCTTGTATTGTCAATAGCTGTGTCCAGGGGATGGAGTCTGAGACAGCTAGATGTCCAGAACGTTTTCCTTCATGGTGTTCTGGAAGAGGAAGTGTACATGAAGCAACCTCCTGGGTTTGAGGATAAAAGTGCACCATCATATGTCTGCAAGCTTGATAAAGCCATGTATGGTCTGAAACAGGCACCCAGAGCATGGTACTCACGGTTAAGTATGAAACTTCAGTCGCTTGGTTTTGTTCCATCAAAATCTGACACCTCTCTGTTCATTTATAATAAGCATAGAACATCCATATTTGTTTTGATATACGTTGATGATATCATTGTCACTAGTTCTTCTGGTGGAGCCGTGACAACACTGCTTAAGGATTTAAGCTTTGAGTTTGCTCTCAAGGATTTGGGAGATCTGCATTTCTTCTTGGGTATTGAAGTCAAGAAACATAGCAATGGTATTCATCTATCTCAAGCAAAGTATGCCACCCAACTGCTAAGTAGAATTGGTATGCAGAATTGTAAATCCTCACCAACACCCTTGTCTAGTTCAGAACCCTTGTCCTTGACAGAAGGAGAACCATTGCACCAAGATGACATCACCGGTTACAGGAGTTTAGTTGGTGGACTTCAGTACTTGACTTTGATTCGACCTGACATCTCTTTTGTAGTTAATAAGGTGTGTCAGTATTCATGCACCTACCACAGCACACTGGACAGCTGCAAAACAAACTCTCAGGTATATAAGCAACACTATACACTTGGGTCTCACATTCAGCAAGTCATCTTCCACACTTGTAAGTGCATTCTCAGATGCAGACTGGGCTGGTTGTTTGGATGATAGAAGGTCAACCGGTGGTTTTGCCATTTTCTATGGATCCAACTTAATATCATGGTGTGCAAGAAAGCAAGCCACTGCTTCTAGATCAAGTACAGAAGCAGAATATAAAGCACTAGCAAATGCAACAGCAAAAATCATTTGGGTTCAATCCATGCTCAGAGAACTTGGGATTATTCAGACTCAGCCACCGTGCTTATGGTGTGATAACCTTGGTGCCACATACTTGTCTGCAAATCCAGTTTTCCATGCCAGAACAAAGCACATTGAAATAGACTTTCATTTTGTGAGAGAACGTGTTGCCAACAAACAACTTGAGATCAGATTCATACCATCCAAAAATCAGCTTGCAGATGGATTCACTAAAGCTTTGCCGGTGAGAAGTTTTGAATAGTTTAAACGTAATCTCAACTTGTCATAGTTGTGATTATGGGGGAGTGTTAAACGTATATTGTACAGGTTGTTTGGCGTGACCTTGAGGTCCACGGCATAGTAGTTAGGAGGTTTAAGTTTTCATGTTTATCTCTCTCTTATCTCCTAAACCCTCCTGCAATATCTCTGGTGGTTAGCCTCGACGCTGCCTCCTCCTGTACCGAACCCCCCTCTATCAATATATACACCACGGGTATCCATGTATGGAGATTGAGACGCTTCCATAATCTTCCACATTCTGAACAAAAGCATGGTCTGCGGTAGCTTAGGTTAGCCCATTTTTTTAGCCTATTTGTTACTCTTACTCGAGAGCTATATATGAGTCCATAGTAGGGAGAAGTTCCTACTGTTTTACCGAAAGAACAGTGCATCAAGTGCATGGATATACTATGAATATATTTTTTTAAAGTGCATGGACATACTATGAACGTTTGGTGTGCGTAACAAGTGCATCCTTAACGGTAAAACATGATCTAAAGTGCATACCTCCCCAGTGCTACACATCGCCACACGTGTCTTGGTTGGGGTCTACGGGAGGAATGTGTAGTGCTGCCCAATATTCCGAGGTGGAAGTGGTGATTCTTGATTTGAACAGCTCGTACTGGGGTGGCTGGGTAGAACCCATGGTACTGCAGGTAAAGTCCCACAATATTTTGACAAAGCTACCTGGGGTTGCATCTGGGGTTCTTCGATAAATACTAGGGCTCGGCATGGCAAGAAATGGCTGTGAGAATGGTGCACGAGGTGAGGGTTGCTGGGTAAGGTCACAAGAGAGCCTTCTTATATAGCGTTTGGGCTGATTTATTTACCGTGGTGAAAGGTAATAAATATGCCAGATTAGCTCCAAAGGACGGGGTCAGTGTCAGGAGATATACATATCTCATAAAGAGACGTGTTACTGTGCGTGTCGTCGGGGTTGGTTTTGGTAGCTGTGCCCGGAAAATGTGCACTATGTGCTGACAAAAATACGCGAGGCTACCATTAAAACAGGGGCACAACGACAGGCTGCGTTAATACACAAGATTACGTGATTACAAAGCGGGGATACACTGAGACTCGGCACTACTCATACAGCTTAGTCTACCTCGTTTACGTCTAAACAGGCATGTCTGGTGGATGTCGAGGCTTCTCCATGTGTCCCACTGCTGGGATTAGTCGGAGATGGCGAAGGAACTGCAGGGCCGGGGTAGCGATGATGACCATCGCGGGGATTGTTGGCCACAATCCCGTTGGAGTGTGCTCCCAAAAGGTGACGAAGCACTTCTGGGGTCATCAAGACACCTTGGCCGCTGGTTGGAGCTGACCTCAGGGTCTCGATCGGGTGTCCAAACAACACGACTGGGTTGTCGGCGTCGGACTGGGCTTCCCTGCTTGCCGGGGCTCGGCGAACCAGCTCTCCTCGAGCTGCGATCAGATCAATAGTGATTTCATCAAACAATGCCTCTAGTGCACTTACATAGCGCACTAGGTGCAACAACGCGGATTCTGTCTCGTGGTCTCCGTTGGCAACTTGGGGTGGTCTACCATACCCTTCACGCCTGGGGTAATAGTAGAACAAGCGACAGTTAACTCTAGGCGACAACTGCCGGAGTTGAACTATAGCTTCTCGAGCGGCTAGCTGGATGGCTTGTGGCTCGAAGGAAGTTGTTCTTCCGGTGAACCTGTAGGGGCGTTCTGGCGACAAACCCCTACCGTAGATGTGCACAGTGGCCCAGAATTGGCGGTCTTCACCGCTCATGGGTCCTTGGTACACAACATATTCTGCGGGCTCTTCTAACGCGTAGGCACGACGGGTGAGGTTTGCGAGTAGGGTCACGAAACCTCCAAGATTGGTTGCTGTGGTCTCATTGTGCACTATGGGACCAGGCATTGTGGCTAAGTTGGGGAAGAGGCTGTGCTGGGCCGGGTTGAGGTTAGCGTGCCCTTTTTATAGAAAAGGGAACAGAGTCTTCCTTCGCACGCTTGCGAATGAGACATTTTTGCCATCAGTCATTGATCGACAGGCTAGACTGATAGGTTGGGCACCGACTGCCAAAAGTGTCGGAATTACTGTGTGGCTATCTTGCACGGGAAGCTTGGCTGGGGTTTTTGGTTAGGGTCTGTTAGGTTGGTTTACCTAAGTTATCCGACCTGGCTAAGATAGGATTAGCCAATGGTCAGCCTGGCTCTGGTACCAAGTCTGTGGCGACCGATTCTCCGGGTATTAATTCCCAGAAAATTGCCTTTGTACTCATCAGCCCCAGGATAACTGTTAGCTAATAAGGCACCAACTTGATACAGAAATACCAAGCAAATACAAAATATGTAGTATAAGATCATTCTGGTCTGTGAGTGCAACAAATGGTTTCTAATGGTTGATGGCGGAAGCGGTTTGTGAATCATCAGTGTCTATGGGACTCTATTTTCCACGGGAACAGCTGACCAAGCTAGCTCCTATCTTCGCGATGCTGCTATCACCGTTGCTTAAGTTCCGGGTCTGTCGACATGGTCGCTCCTCTCCGCGAAAGAAAATCTGGCCAAGACAATAGCCAGGGACAAGCCGGTGAGTACTTTGAATGTACTCGCAAACATTATGAACACAGGCATAATATGACAGTGATGTGCTGAAAAATATTATATGAACATAACGTCAATCACCAATGATAAATAAAACTCTGATGCGTACGAGCATGTTAAAATATAAATATGCAATAACATAAAATATTAAAATTATGAAATAAATAACAAAAATGCCACAGTCGGGCATCTGAGCGACACCACATAAAGGGCTTTAAAAGAAATGCCACAGTCGGGCGTCTGAGCGACACTACATAAAGGGCTTTAAAAGAAATGCCATAGTCGGGCGTCTGAGCGACACCACATAAAGGGCTTTAAAAGAAATGCCACAG
>NC_057803.1:664824719-664842482 GCF_018294505.1 Triticum aestivum
AGTCGGGCGTCTGAGCGACACCATATAAAGGGCTTTAAAAGGAATGCCACAGTCGGGCGTCTGAGCGACACCACATAAAGGGCTTTAAAAGGAATGACACAGTCGGGCGTCTGAGCGACACCACATAAAGGGCTTTAAAAGGATTAATCATAGTGAATATCCCGGAGGTAGAACCATCCCAGAGATATTCGATAATACCAAAAATATCACAGGTTAGTCCACAACAAAAATAATACTCATCATTATCACATGTCACAAGTTGTAATATCAGTTCCGATATAATAGTTTCACCTCCCAAGACCGACACTAAGACCGACACTTGACCCATCCCAGACTGTAGTCCTTAACCATGGACACGGCTATTCGAATAGGTTTAGTCTCTGCAGAGGGTGTACTCTTTACCCACGAGTAACGGATTCCTTTAGTCCATCGAGACTAATTCCGTCTACGGTCTTTTTGTTGAAAACACACCTAACTTGCACACACCAGATTAACTCACACGTGTCTGGAATCACCCACGACACCTGTCAAGCAAACTCTAAGTGGGGAGGCTACAACCTCGACGTAACATGGGATCACAAATTTATACCGCGCGCAAAACTGGGGAAGCTACCCCCTTCGGCTACAACCGAAACACCCATGCTCCCGGACCAGGTGGCATGACTACCGGATGCCTCTAGTATCTTCCACCACGGCCTCTCTGTATGGTGTGTGCTAGGAAAGGGGTTGACAACTTACTGAACCGTACCCTACTAATCGTAGAGACGAGTGGTAGTACGAAGCAAGTATGGGGGTTACTGGCACAAGACTCGATCTACGGTCGACTCAGGAGGTTGTATTATATCCTGCATGATTAGTATAACAATGCACATATTTCAAATAACAGATAGAAACATCACGCGACATACCCCTCATGCCATACCGGACACGACCGTCTCGACGGAGCACTAGGGACAAGACCGTGTCTACCCAAGACAGAGGCCTTCCTGGCTTCCCTTTCGGTATGCATGAAAGACGTATGACGGTGATTTCCATCACAAACCATGTCAACATCATTAGCATAAACTCATTGAAAATGCACTCATAAGTGGGATCACTTCCTCACATAAAATGACGTATGCACGTGTCGCGGTGGTGCTGTCACCGATTCAAACAACACACACATAAATTTCACCAGGGTTCAGAATGCTTGCCTTCAGGTCATGGGAAAGAAGGGTGCATCCAAAACATCTTGAAATCTTCAAAAAATCCTATTTAAAAGAATATATATGAATTAACACACAAAAACAAAACAGCACAAAAAGTTGTCTTGAAATTTTTTCAAATAAATCTTAAAATAAACTAGACAATATTTGAAAGAGGTAGGAAAAAGAATTAATTCATTTGGAGCTGTATTTAAAAAGATACAGTCGGTCAAAGTTTGGTCAAAATCTGATATTTAAAAAAATAAAAACAGAAAGAAAACGTTTCGAAATATACGTACACGTCGAAGGCGCATTCTGGAAATGCGCTTTCACTTATCCAGCGTGGCTGCGCATGAGTCACTGACAGTGGGCCCACCTGGCCCACTGGTCAGGTTTGACTGGTCTCCCTCCCTCTTCTTCCTCGGGCCGGGCAGAGGCGAGGATTCCGGCGATCGTTGCCGGCGAACGGCGGCTCCTCGTGGGCTCCAGATGGTCGGGATGGAACCGCAAGACCGGGGCGGTCCTTCCGGTGGTCACTTTGCTCTCTGGGGTGGTCAGGGCTGCCGGCGGTGAGCTCCGCGGCATACGGTGGTCGTCGGAGAAAGTGAGTTTGAGGCAGTAGTGGCTTTCGACCAAAATCGAGTAGGGGGAACGTGCTCACGGGAGGAAGGGAAAGTTCCTGGTGGAGAGAGTGGAGAGGGGGAGGCCTTGGTGGCGCTGGACTGGGCTGGTCAGTGGCGGCGGCTGGAGTTGCCGGAGAGGAAGGAGACGACCCTTTCTCAATGATTGACGGCTAGGAGGGCACGGGTGGGACGGTGTGAGGCTGCCTCCGTGCGTGTTTGAGCTCGGGGTCTCTTTATATAAGTGCTGGAGGTCGATTCCAAGGCGGCCGGCGATAAGGATGACGGCGAACCGCCCTGCTGTAGCTAGGGCGATGTGGCGGCGACGAGCGCTTGTGGACACGATGGCGGACGGGCACGCACTGTTCTAGGAGGCAGGTAGGAAGCATTGGCGGCTTGGGCGGCGCTTCCATGGCCGGGCCTGCAAGCGGCCGTCAGCTAGCCGCCACGGCCGTCCTGACGGCGGCGCTGTGGGGTGCCAGGTTGGTCGGGTGGTGTGGCGATGCAAGGGGACACGGCGTGCTGGCTGGGGCCGGTCACGGGCCGGATTTGGGTGCGGGGTGCGACGCGGCGTCTCGAGCGCACGGGTGCCAAACGCACGCTCTGGGCGCGCCTAGAGCACGCCCGGGACATGCTCGACGAAATGCCAGGGCATCCTAGAGGTTGCGGTTGAGGCTGGCAATTAACAGAACTAGTCTAGGCTTAGCAAGGGGACTAAGGGACATGGTGGATTGGTCAGGGGCTCAAGTTCACCATGTAAACTTGAATTCATGCCAAAACTGGTTGTGCACTCAGGGTGTTTGACAAAATGCCAAAAGCACCTAGGTAGTTCTTGGAGTGGCCAAATTCTCCAGATTAGTGTCTCTATGGATGTAAGAGAGAGTGGTGAAGTTAGTTTGCAAAAAGGGGAAACTTGCTAATGCAAGTTTTGCAAAACTACACTTCTGGATAGGGAGCAGATGGCATCATTACATGGGCTAAGAGTGCTCCAAAGAGTGCATGCTCCTGGACTTAGGGGTTTTGCAGGGTTGGCTACAAGCATGAGAAGACACAAGGTCACTTGAGCAAGAAAGAATGGGGTTGCAGTAGAAAGCACAGGTCTGGTCCAGAATGAAAATGATGTTGATTCACTCAAAAATTTCAAACAACAACACTGGGTTTTTGCATAAAGTGGAATCATATGCTGCTACTGACATCCCATAATTTTGGTGGGGGCTCTAGGGAATTATTTAAATGGGTTGCAGTGCAAAACTGTCCACTGGACCAGAGAAGAAAAACAGGCACAAAACCCATAATATGCAATGAAATAGATATATAATTGCACAGAAATGATTTAGAGACCTCACATGATGTCTCCAAATTTTGGTTGAATTTTTAGCTAAGTTTATCAACAGGTTGAAGTAGAAAAAGAGCTCCAAAACTCAAACAAGTCATTTTAATGATTAAAGCTCAGGGTGAAATAATTTTATAAATAAATCTACTGATTTAGAAATAGTTATACAGAGAGCATAGAAGTTTAATATTTTGGAAATCTTCACTAGGAAAAATAATTATCTTCAATATTAAAAGAGATGCTCTGAACTCCACAGAAATAATCCAAAAGGAAAAAATTTAAAACTCCTGGAAAATTTTTAATTTCCAAAAATTTGGTTAAATTTTTGGGGTGTTACACCATATTGCCAAAGAATGTAAGTGGCGTTATGCAGAGGATAATTCCAGGAAAAGGCGTGTTGCAGCTGCGGCAGATGCCTCATACAGAGTTGACTCCAAGTGGTATCTTGACTCCGGTTCGAATGAAAACATCACCTCTGAACTAGAGAAGATGACCATGCACGAGAAGTATCACGGCCAAGATCATGTTCACACCACTAAAAACGGTCCAGGTATGATGATTAGTCATGTTGGAGAGTCTATTATTCAAAACCCACACCGTGATATTCTTGTAGATGATGTACTTCACATTCCTAATGCATCCAAAAATCTTTTTCTGTACATCGCATTACTCTTCATAATGGCGTTTTCATTGAGTTTCATCCCTTCTTCTTTTTGATCAAGGATCAGGTCACGAGGAGGGTGATTTATCGCGGTAGATGTGTGCAAGGCCTCTACCCACTGATCCCCAAAATTTCCAAGTCCAATAAGCAAGCCTATGGAGTCTTCAAAGTGTCTTCAGAACGATGGCATAATCATTTAGGCCATCCATCTTTTTCCATTGTTTATGAGATTCTTAGCAAAAATAAGCTCGCTTTTGTTGATGAGCATGATCGTGAAACTATTTGTGACTCTTGCGAAAGAGCAAAAAGTCATCAGTTACCATACCCTATATCCACAAGTGTGTCCACAAAACCTTTGCAACTTGTGTTTTCAGATGTTTGGGGACCGGCTCCCTCCTCTGTTGGTCTCCATACCTATTACGTGAGCTTCATTGATGATTTCAGCAAGTATACCTGGATATACCTTCTTAAAAAACGCTTCGATGTTTTTCAAGTTTTCCTTAACTTTCAAGCATTGGTAGAACGACGGTTTGACTGCAAAATACTTGCTATGCAGTCAGACTAGGAGGTGAGTACGAAAAACTCAACTCTTTCTTCCAACGTATAGGAATCTCACATCATGTCTCTTGCCCTCATGCTCACCAACAAAACAGTTCAGCAGAACGCAAGCATAGGCACATTGTTGATATTGGCCTCTCCCTTCTTGCTGCCGCGTCTATGCCACTAAAGTTTTGGGATGAGGCCTTTCTCACAGCAGTACATCTCATAAATATTCTGCCTAGCCGTGTCATCAATCACGAAACACCCACCAAACGCCTCCTTCACACCAAACCCGACTATTCACATCTTCGAGTATTTGGCTGCGCATGTTGGCCAAACCTCCGTCCCTATAACAACAAAAAGCTTATGTTTCGTTCCACACAATGTGTGTTTATAGGCTGCAGTGCACAACACAAAGGCGTCAAGTGTCTTGATGTAGCCACGGGACGTGTGTATATCTCTCGAGATGTAGTCTTTGATGAAACGGTTTTTCCCTTTGCAAAACTCCACCCAAATGCCGGTGCATTGCTCCGCAAAGAGATTCTTCTCTTGCCCTCTTCGTTATCCGGCGTTGATCATGGGGGAGAGAATAATAGTACTAATCAACTTGCCTCTAATCATCATATTTTTCCTGAGATTACTACTGCAGAAACTAGCTCAAATGGTGAAAATCCAAGGCAAAACGGGCAATATTTTATGTGCCCCCCAGCTGGAGACATGGACGCGTACCGAGGAGGATCTGCCTCGGGATCCTTGCGGCAGGAAACACCATCCTCTTCGGGATCCGGGCGGACAGGGCAAACAGCACCTGGGCGCGCCTCGGGCCTCGAACAGACTCACGGTCGTGAAAGCGACGACGCTGCCCCACACCAATCGGCTAATGATGCATGGCGGGAGGACACGCGCGCGGTCGGGCCTCGCTCGCTGGATTGGCCCGCGCTGGATTCATCGGGGCCCGCCACCTCCGACCGGCCGCATGCGCCAAACTCACCCGGGCCCGCTGCAGACTCGCCCGGGGCCGCCACCTCGCCTCGATCGCTATCGCCAGCAAGCGCGACAGGATCCCCCTCGGGATTGCTGCGGTCGCGGTCGCCAGCAGCAGCGACAGAATCCCCCCTCGGGATCCAGTTCGCCAGCGCCTGATGCAGATGGATCCCCTGCGGCTTTGCCTCCTGTGGCGCCGCGCACAAGGCTACAGAAGGGAGTAACTACTCGTTTAAATTACAAAAATTTCTCTAAGATTGGTATGTCTTGCACAACTGGTGAGCCTAACAGTTTAATGTCAGCACTTGATGATCCAAGATGGAAGGCAGCCATGGAAGATGAAATCATGGCGTTGCGGAAAAATAAAACATGGCATCTAGTGCCCCTGCGAGCAGGCAGAAATTTGATTGATTGTAAGTGGGTCTACAGAATCAAGGAGAAATCTGATGGCACCATAGACAGATACAAGGAAAGACTTGTAGCAAAGGGATTCAAGCAAAGGTATGGCATAGATTATGAGGATACGTTTAGTCGCGTGGTTAAAACTGCAACAATCCGTCTTGTATTGTCAATAGTTGTGTCCAGGGGATGGAGTCTGAGACAGCTAGATGTCCAGAACGTTTTCCTTCATGGTGTTCTGGAAGAGGAAGTGTACATGAAGCAACCTCCTGGGTTTGAGGATAAAAGTGCACCATCATATGTCTGCAAGCTTGATAAAGCCATGTATGGTCTGAAACAGGCACCCAGAGCATGGTACTCACGGTTAAGTATGAAACTTCAGTCGCTTGGTTTTGTTCCATCAAAATCTAACACCTCTCTGTTCATTTATTATAAGCATAGAACATCCATATTTGTTTTGATATACGTTGATGATATCATTGTCACTAGTTCTTCTGGTGGAGCCGTGACAACACTGCTTAAGGATTTAAGCTCTGAGTTTGCTCTCAAGGATTTGGGAGATCTGCATTTCTTCTTGGGTATTGAAGTCAAGAAACATAGCAATGGTATTCATCTATCTCAAGCAAAGTATGCCACGCAACTGCTAAGTAGAATTGGTATGCAGAATTGTAAATCCTCACCAACACCCTTGTCTAGTTCAGAACCCTTGTCCTTGACAGAAGGAGAACCATTGCACCAAGATGACATCACCGGTTATAGGAGTTTAGTTGGTGGACTTCAGTACTTGACTTTGACTCGACCTGACATCTCTTTTGTAGTTAATAAGGTGTGTCAGTATCTTCATGCACCTACCACAACACACTGGACAGCTGCAAAACAAACTCTCAGGTATATAAGCAACACTATACACTTGGGTCTCACATTCAGCAAGTCATCTTCCACACTTGTAAGTGCATTCTCAGATGCAGACTGGGCTGGTTGTTTGGATGATAGAAGGTCAACAGGTGGTTTTGCCATTTTCTATGGATCCAACTTAATATCATGGTGTGCAAGAAAGCAAGCCACTGCTTCTAGATCAAGTACAGAAGCAGAATATAAAGCACTAGCAAATGCAACAGCAAAAATCATTTGGGTTCAATCCATGCTCAGAGAACTTGGGATTATTCAGACTCAGCCACCGTGCTTATGGTGTGATAACCTTGGTGCCACATACTTGTCTGCAAATCCAGTTTTCCATGCCAAAACAAAGCACATTGAAATAGACTTTCATTTTGTGAGAGAACGTGTTGCCAACAAACAACTTGAGATCAGATTCATACCATCCAAAAATCAGCTTGCAGATGGATTCACTAAAGCTTTGCCGGTGAGAAGTTTTGAATAGTTTAAACGTAATCTCAACTTGTCATAGTTGTGATTATGGGGGAGTGTTAAACGTATATTATACAGGTTGTTTGGCGTGACCTTGAGGTCCACGGCATAGTAGTTAGGAGGTTTAAGTTTTCATGTTTATCTCTCTGTTATCTTCTAAACCCTCCTGCAATATCTCTGGTGGTTAGCCTCGACGCTGCCTCCTCCTGTACCGAACCCCCCTCTATCAATATATACACCACGGGTATCCATGTATGGAGATTGAGACGCTTCCATAATCTTCCACATTCTGAACAAAAGCATGGTCTGCGGTAGCTTAGGTTAGCCCATTTTTTTAGCCTATTGTTACTCTTACTCGAGAGCTATATATGAGTCCATAGTAGGGAGAAGTTCCTACTGTTTTACCGAAAGAACAGTGCATCAAGTGCATGGATATACTATGAATATTTTTTTTTAAAGTGCATGGACATACTATGAACGTTTGGTGCGCGTAACAAGTGCATCCTTACCGGTAAAACATGATCTAAAGTGCATACCTCCCCAGTGCTACACATTGCCACACGTGTCTAACTGCAGTTTTTGCAAGTGTACCTCCAGGTGCCGTTTCGGCACTAAAGTCAGAGTGCGTCTCATGAACAGTAAATTTAAAACAAATAGCGAAATCTTTTAGAAAAAACTGAAATTTTTGGGGATGCACAACTCATCTTTGCCAAGCGCCGCAGGCGCTCACCACCGTTCTCCACTGGGCGTGACACACCTTCAAGGCCCATGTGCTTGTTCGCCACAACCACCATCGCACGTCAGCGGGGATCGAGCCTACAGATCTTGACACGGTGATCCCATGAAAAGTTGGCTACAATCATTATACTTGGCATTGTTGACGCATCTAGACAAGATGGTCTCGTGAAAGTTGAATTTAGACGTGCAAGGAAGCAGGGTTGTCGAAGCCGGCAAGTGTGTAGGACACAAATGTGTGTGTGTGAGAGAGAGAGGATGCGAGAGTGTGTGAAGAGAGGGAGATAAAGTCATAGAGCTGGTGTCTCTATGTATTTTAAGTCTTGATGTGGTGGAAGGAGATCCGGCGGAGTCACGCAGAACGTGAGCGCTTGAGAGGAGCGGCGGGCACCTGAACGGTGCGGCCGCAGGTGGCAGCACCACAGTAGGCACGCTGCTCGACTCAGGTTGTGCGCGACTGCTCTGTCTTAGGTTAAGTTGGGCTGTTGGGCCCAAATAGTATATGTGGAAAAAAATCTTATATTTTTGGGTGTGCCAGGGCACGCCCGGCACACCCGCTGATTGCGCCAATCCATGCACATATCTATTCGTTTTTACCAAAGAAATTATCCCTCTGTGAAGTAATATAATAAGACTTTTCAAATCAGCAGTGATCTAAAAAGTCTTATACTGAAGTACGAAAGAGTATGATGAATATGTTAAGAGCTTACCAATCTTAAGGGAGAGTTTTTATTTTGAGAAAACACTCAATCTATTCATTTTCAATCATGGCAATACAGCAAACATCATAAATGATAAAAATTACATCCAGATCCGTAGACCACCTAGCGACGAGTACAAACACTGAAGCGAGCCGAAGGCATGCCGCCGTCATTGCCTCTCCCTCGCTTGAGCCGGAAAACTTGTTGTAGTAGACAGTCAGGGAGTCATCGTGCTAAGGCCCCATAGGACCAATGCAGCAGAACAGCAACTGTCGCCGATGAAGTGTAGTATAGATTGGAAGGATCCACCCCGAAAACACATGAACATAGACGGACTACGACCAATTCCGAGTAAATCCACCAAGGATAGATCTGCCTCAGACACACCTCCACACGCTCATCGATGATGCCAAACACACCATCGAGACGGGGGATAGTTGGGGAGAACTTTATTTCATTTTCAGGGAACCGTCGCTGCCTCGTCTTCCGGACAAGAACCCTAACAAAACGCGAAAAAACAACTGAAAACGAAGTTCTCCCGCCGGCAAGGGTCAAGATCCGCTGCGCCTCCATGGCCCTAAGGCCACCAGAGACGAGGCGGACTGACGGCCGCGCCAGCGAGAGGCAGGAAAACCCTAGACTTTTCTTGGTGAAGAGTCAACGTGTTGATGGATAATACCCGTCGTACTTGAATCTCAAGGTAGTGTTGCATGATTGATTACACGCAAGAATACAATGGATCCGTTGAAAAATCTCGTTTTGAAGTCCTATATGCTGAATTTTTGTTTAAGAGGACCCCCTGCCCAATGCAATTGTCAGAAAAGACTACCCGTAAATTAAATTGTCAGAAAAGACCACCTAGTTCATGGCGGCAGGCGCACCAGTCGACACGTGGCGCCTGCCGCCACGCGCGGAGGCGGCTGGCCCCGCCACCACAGGTCCAGGCGACAGGTGGCCTGCCACACGGAATCATCGGGAGCGGCCGAGCCGCGATGGAACGGGATTTGTAGTGGGCCCGCCCGCCTCTACAGGAAGCGGCAGCGGTGCTAGTAGGTGGGCCATGCCGCCACGCCCAAAGGCGGCATGCATTGCTGTGCCTCTGTGGATACGTATACTCCTATGTTAGTTTACCTTTAATTTTTAGCCTGCGCTACTACCCGTGCAAAAAAATAGTACTCTGCCAGCACTACAGTGGACCAAAGTTTACATGCAGCTCTACTTTCATTGTTTCACCGGCTATTCATATAATTAACGAGTAATAAAGTTTCATAGGGAGTCACGGCCACAAGGATCAGTCCAAAATAGACAAATACTAGTGCATTGACTACTGTGTCTCGGGCAGCACATGCATGGCTTTGTCATGTCCGTTCTGGGTGTGGCGACATGGTCCACGGGCGGCAGCAGAGGTGTGGCGGCAGGTCCCACCGCTTATCCCGTTCCGCCGCAGCTCGACTACTCCACGCGATTTCCTTGACAGGCCACCTGCCACCTGGGCTTGTGGCGGTAGGGCCTGCCACCTCCGCACATGGCGTCAGGTGCCACGTGTCGGCTGCCGCGTCTGCCGCCCCAAACCAGGTGGTCTTTTCTGACTATTTAAGTTAGAGGTGGTTTTTTTTTTTGGTCAATTGCACTGGGTAGGTGGTTTTTTTGACAAAAAATCCTATATGCTCGCCATGGGATGCTCCTCAAAGCAGCAACTAATTTTTTTTGAGGATCTCAAAGCGGCAACCTAGTGCCTACAGTAGGAAGAGTAATAGTGGGCCATCGGCGAGGTCCATTTATTCATATTTTTATTTTGTTTTATAGAAATAAACCATTTCTTTATTTAATAATTTAAGAATCACTACAAAAATAAATTTAAGGTATAAATGTGTATACATAAAAAATATGTCATATTTAGAAAATGTTTCTGCATGCGAATAGAAAAAATCATACATCTAATTTTTTGACACTTTTGCAAGAAATTGTTCAGGTGTGTTAATATATGTTTGAAGAAGTGCTTCCATATTCCTCCAAAAATAAAAAAAATAAAAATAGAATTGCAAAAATACCAAAAGAGAAACAAGAATTGAACAGAAATAAAACATGAAAAGAAAAAAGAGGAAAAAAAAGAAAAAAAACCCGCCTTAGTGGGCTGGCACACCTCAAGAATCGCTACTCGCACCGTAATAAAAAAAGTCCTACTCCGACACGGGTCGAGGCACTGTGGTTCCATATAGACACTGCCGCCCGCGAGCTTATATCCATCGCTTCCCCGAGCATCGATCTCCTACGATCCAACCTAGTTCAGTTCACAATCAGGTACATGCTGTCGTGCGATACCATGGACATCGGCGAAGACGGCGACCACCTGCCACAAGAAGAAGAAGGTCTTGCGGACGCCATGGACGTCGCCGAAGACGGCGACCACCTGCAACAAGAAGAAGTTCACGCGGGCATCCTAGCGGAGTACGCCGTTGTCGTGCATCGCCAGCTTAGGCGCCAACGTGCTCTCCAGTGGCTGCAACTACAGCT
This sequence comes from Triticum aestivum, assembly GCF_018294505.1. Classification (NCBI taxonomy): domain Eukaryota; kingdom Viridiplantae; phylum Streptophyta; class Magnoliopsida; order Poales; family Poaceae; genus Triticum; species Triticum aestivum. The sequence goes on from NC_057803.1 coordinate 664,835,759, forward strand.
ACGCGCGGTGCTGAACACGGCGGGCATCATCCCACACGTCGGCGCCGCGGAGGCTCCAGAAGGCCAGGACCTGGCGTTGGCCGCGGCGGTGGATAAGTCGCTGAAGACGGTGGACGCGCCATCATCCGACGACGGCCTCAACTGCCCGATCTGCTTGGCGGACGACGACACGGCGGCGTGGAAGGAGACGCCGTACGGCCACCGGTTCCACGGGCGGTGCGTGGAGAAGTGGCTGCAGGCCAAGGGGAGCTGCCCCATGTGCCGGCGCCAGGTGGTGGCGATGCCTGCCGCTGCAGCTGAGCCATACCCATACTACATCGTTCTCCGTCCGGGATATGGCCAGGATGTTACCGACTCTGTTGCCATGGACATTGATGGTGATGCTTAGCTAGGCTGGTTTGTGTGATGCTTGCCTCAGTTCAGATCAGACTAACTTTGCCCTTTAGGAAACGACGTCAATCAGGAAGTGTAATCATACATGTACAATTTTTCCATCTTGTTAATTATTCCCAAAGAAAATGTTCTAGCATGTAGATGTGAGCTGCAGCCTGCAGGTCGAAGTTAGGTACCATGTTCAATTTTTTCACGAGGAAGTTTCAATAAGTTTCAGTGAAATTGGGGGCTAAAAGAAGACCTTATTACCATCGTAACAATGGATGCATCAAGTACACTGTTTTTAACTCACAAATTGTTTCGATGGAAAAGAATCTCCTTGGAACCGATTGCTCACATCCCTCAATCAGGTCGACCGCTTTTATCGTCCACATGTCGTTCGAAAAACGTGGTGTGTGAAGGGCGCGGAGTTTCTGCACCCGAGCTCATATGAGCTTGGGTGAACAGTAAAATCGAAAAAAAATCGAAAAAAATTCAAAAAATTCCAATTTTTTTTTGGTAGAAACATTGACAAAAGTTTTAAGTGCTTGCAAAAATTCATCATGAAATCACATTTCTAGAAGGCGTGGCAAAAAAAAACAAAATCGGTACTCTGAAACTGCTACTTTCAAAAGCATTTTGGAGGCTGAATTTGTTTTTTTTGCCACGCCTTACAGGAATGTGATTTCATGATGAATTTTTGCAAGCACTTAGAACTTTTGTAATGTTTCTCTGAGAATTGTTTTGGAATTTTTTGAATTTTTTTATTTCTTTTCGATTTTACTGTTCACCGAGCTCAAATGAAGCTCAAATGAGCTCGGGAGCAGAAAGGCACTTTCGGTGTGTGAAGCTATTCCGTATAATGTTTGCCGGATATTAGAGTAAATTGCATAAAATCACCACTTTGAAGGCTAGGTTTGCGAAAAACATTACAATACATTTTTTTTGCAGACAACACCATGTCTTCAGTAATCTTTTTGCAAAAACCACCGATCGGCGGATTTGGCTCGGTTAAGCATGCTTATGACAGTTGGGGCCCCTTTTTGCCTACGTGGCGTAAAATTTCATGCTAGGTCAATTTTAATCTAATTTTACAAACTAGTCCATAAATTTTACACAGACACCCCTAAAGCAAAAAGGAAAAATGCAATTAGATCCTCGCCACAGGTTGGGGCGGTCAACGCAGCCTGAGCTGGGCACCTCCTCGCGCAGGAGGCCAAATCGGGGCAGCGGCGGCATCCCTCGCCGGATCCCGCAGCCGGCGCTGGGCGCATCCTCGCGCTGGAGGAGGCCAACACTAGTAGAAAAGGGGGCAATGGTCCAGGCCGGGTCAGCCCATTAGTCCCGGTTCAATCCAGAACCGGGACCAATGGGGGCATTGGACCCGGTTCGTTAGCCCCGGGGGCTGGCCGGGCCACGTGGGCCATTGGTCCCGGTTCGTCTGGACCTTTTGGTCCCGGTTGGTGGGACGAACCGGGACCAATGTGCCTTGCTCCTGGCCCACCACCATTTGTCCCGGTTGGTGGCCTGAACCGGGACCAAAGGCTGCCCATTAGTCCCGGTTCATGCCACCAACCGGGACCAATTAATTGCCTATATATACCCCGCGAGCAGAGCACTCTCACTGCTCTGTTTTTCGTGGCCGGCGAGGAGAAAGCTTTGTGGTGCTCTAGCTCACCTCCTATGCACACGAGGTGTTCGATGGAATGCCCGAGCCACACTACTTAAGCTTTCTCCTCTCCAAGCTCCACCTCCAAGCTCCATTTTTCTCAATATTTGTCTAGGTTTAGCGGTCTGTCACGTCCCGTCCCCGTCTTCACCGCCGTCGATCGCCCGCACCGATCTCGTCGCCGGCACCACCGTGGTGAGCCTCTTGTTCTTATCTTCTTTCTGAAAGGAAAAAAAATCTTACTTGTATGTTTATATAGATACTTGTATAATTTTCTTACTTTTATTATTGCATCTTATATAGTGCGATGGTTTTGGTATCCGCCCCCGTCGGCCCTCGTCCTGTCTATGATTCAGATGTGGTATATATTATCTTTTCATAACTATTGGTTCATTTATTGTTTATGACAATTATGCCGACCAACGTGACATAGATTTTATTTATCTAGGAGGTTGTTGAACCGGAAATTCCAACCGACCCTATTGTCGAGAGGTTAAATTTAGTTGAAGAAGAAAACAATCTGTTGAAGGAAAAAATTAGAAAAATTGAGGAGGAGAAGATGATATTGAAGTTGCATGTTGTGGATGTCGTCGATGATCACAAGATCAAGATGGATGCAATGCGCTTGAAGATTAGAAAGATTAGAAAATATGCCATTCATACCGAGGCTTGGTATCATTATGCCGTTGGATCAGTTGTTACATTGGTTGCGATTATGATCGCATTTGTTTTCGCATTGAAATGTTTTACATAGTTTCAGTGTATGGTTTAATTAATTTAGATGCTCTGTAGAGCTTTATGTTGTTAGATGAGAACTATGTATGTACTTTAGTTTTAATGTGATGATGAACTTCTATTAATTTGGTCACTTAATTATCTATTCATGATGTTCTGTAATGATTTTTGACACACTTAATTATATATAATGCACGCAGATGAACCGGCAATGGATGTACGGTTCAAGACACACCTCCGAGTACATTAAGGGCGTGCATGATTTTCTCGAAGTGGCTGAGGCAAACAAGCAGAATGGTTTTATGTGTTGTACATGCCCTATATGTGGGAATACGAAGTCTTACTCTGACCGGAAAATCCTCCACACCCACCTGCTTTACAAGGGTTTCATGCCACACTATAATGTTTGGACGAGGCACGGAGAAATAGGGGTTATGATGGAAGACGGCGAAGAAGAAGAGTACAATGACAACTATGTGCCCCCTGAATACGGTGATGCTACTGAACATCAAGAGGAACCAGACGATGTGCACGATGATGCTGCAACGGGCGAAGCTGCTGAAGATCAAGAGGAACCAGACGATGTGCCCGATGATGATGATCTCCGTCGGGTCATTGTCGATGCAAGGACGCAATGCGAAAGTCAAAAGGAGAAGCTGAAGTTCGATCGCATGTTAGAGGACCACAAAAAAGGGTTGTACCCCAATTGCGAAGATGGCAACACAAAGCTCGGTACCATACTAGAATTGCTGCAGTGGAAGGCAGAGAATGTTGTGCCTGACAAAGGATTTGAGAAGCTACTGAAAATATTGAAGAAGAAGCTTCCAAAGGATAACGAATTGCCCGACAGTACATACGCAGCAAAGAAGGTCGTATGCCCTCTAGGATTGGAGGTGCAGAAGATACATGCATGCCCTAATGACTGCATCCTCTTCCGCGGTGCGTACAAGGATCTGAACGCATGCCCGGTATGTGGTGCATTACGGTATAAGATCAGACAAGATGACCCTGGTGATGTTGACGGCGAGCCCCCCAGGAAGAGGGTTCCTGCGAAGGTGATGTGGTATGCTCCTATAATACCACGGTTGAAACATCTATTCAGAAATGGAGAGAATGCCAAGTGGATGCGATGGCACAGTGAGGACCGTAAGAAAGATGGGAAGTTGAGAGCACCCGCTGACGGGTCGCAGTGGAGAAAAATCGAGAGAAAGTACTGGGATGAGTTTGCAAGTGAGCCAAGGAACGTATGGTTTGCTTTAAGCGCGGATGGCATTAATCCTTTCGGGGAGCAGAGTAGCAATCACAGCACCTGGCCCGTGACTCTATGTATGTATAACCTTCCTCCTTGGATGTGCATGAAGCGGAAGTTCATTATGATGCCAGTTCTCATCCAAGGCCCTAAGCAACCCGGCAACGACATTGATGTGTACCTAAGGTCATTACTTGAAGAACTTTTACAGATGTGGAATGGAAACTGTGTACGTACGTGGAATGAGCACAAACAGGAGGAATTTAACCTAAAGGCGTTGTTGTTCATGACCATAAACGATTGGCCCGCTCTCAGTAACCTTTCAGGACAGACAAACAAGGGATACCACGCATGCACGCACTGTTTACTTGACACCGATAGTATATACCTGGCAAGCTGCAGGAAGAATGTGTACCTGGGCCATCGTCGATTTCTTCCGACCAATCATCAATGTCGAAAGAAAGGCAAGCATTTCAAAGGCGAGGCAGATCACCGGAAGAAGCCCGCCATGTGTACCGGTGATCACGTACTTGCTATGATCAATGATTTACACGTAATCTTTGGAAAGGGTCCCAGCGCACTAGCTATTCCGAGTGACGCTGGGGGACACGCACCCATGTGGAAGAAGAAATCTATATTTTGGGACCTATCCTACTGGAAAGACCTAGAGGTCCGCTCTTCGATCGACGTGATGCACGTGACGAAGAACCTTTGCGTGAATCTGCTAGGCTTCTTGGGTGTGTATGGGAAGACAAAAGATACAGCTGAGGCACGGGAGGACCTACAACGTTTGCCCGAAAAAGACGGCATGCCTCCAAAGCAGTATGAAGGTCCTGCCAGCTATGCTGTTACCAAAGAAGAGAAGGAAATCTTCTTTGAATGCCTGCTTAGTATGAAAGTCCCGACTGGCTTCTCGTCTAATATAAAAGGAATAATAAATATGGCAGACAAAAAGTTTCAGAACCTAAAGTCTCATGACTGCCACGTGATTATGACACAACTGCTTCCGGTTGCATTGAGGGGGCTTCTACCGGAAAACGTCCGATTAGCCATTGTGAAGCTATGTGCATTCCTCAATGCAATCTCTCAGAAGGTGATCGATCCAGAAATCATACCAAGGCTAAGGAGTGATGTGGTGCAATGTCTTGTCAGTTTTGAGCTGGTGTTCCCACCATCCTTCTTCAATATCATGACGCACGTCCTAGTTCATCTAGTTGACGAGATTGTCATTCTGGGCCCCGTATTTCTACACAATATGTACCCCTTTGAGAGGTTCATGGGAGTCCTAAAGAAATATGTCTGTAACCGCGCTAGGCCAGAAGGAAGCATCTCCATGGGCCATCAAACAGAGGATGTCATCGGGTTTTGTGTTGACTTCATTCCTGGCCTTAAGAAGATAGGTCTCCCTAAATCGCGGTATGAGGGGAGACTGACTGGAAAAGGCACGCTTGGAAGGGACTCAATAATATGCAGGGACGGATATTCTTGGTCTCAAGCACACTACACAGTTCTATAGAACTCTACCTTGGTGACCCCGTATGTCGATGAACACAAGAACAGTCTGCGCTCCAAACACCCGGAGCAGTGCGACGACTGGATTACATGTGAACACATCAGGACTTTTAGCAGTTGGTTGGAAGCACGTATCAGAGGTGAAAACACTGTTTGTGATGAGCTGTACTTGTTGTCCAGGGGACCATCTTTGACTGTATTGATTTGGAAAGGATACGAGATAAATGGGAATACATTTTACACGATTGACCAAGATCAAAAGAGCACCAACCAAAATAGCGGTGTCCGCTTTGATGCAACAACCGAGAGGGGAAAGGACACATATTATGGTTACATAGTGGACATATGGGAACTTGACTATAGAGTAGATTTTAAGGTCCCTTTGTTTAAGTGCAAATGGGTCAATCTATCAGGAGGCGGGGTACAGGTAGACCCACAGTACGGAATGACAACAGTGGATGTGAAAAATCTTAGGTACACTGACGAACCGTTCGTCCTAGCCAATGATGTGGCACAAGTTATCTATGTGAAGGACATTTCTACCAGACCGAGAAAGAGAAAAGATAAGGAAGCGAATACATCATACGATGAGCCAAAGCGCCACATAGTTCTTTCAGGAAAAAGGGACATCGTGGGAGTGGAGGACAAGACAGACATGTCTGAAGATTATGAAAAGTTTCATGAAATTCCTCACTTCAAAATCAAGGCTGACCCCAGCATCCTGATAAATGATGAAGATTATCCATGGTTACGGCGCAATAAGCAAATGACACAAGCGAAGAAAAAGTGAAGACTTTCTCCCGCAACTATTATGATGATACCATGCCAACTTTGTAACTGACGAGTATGATACCATTGTCCGTTTTGTATATGCACATGCTATGTGGGTCAATTTATGATACCATGCCAACTTTCAACTTTTTCATAGTTCATTTGAAATGTTTTAATGTCTTATCGTTCGGCCCTCGTAATAATTAAAAATAGCAACAATAAGTATTTTGTTGTAAGTAGAAACAAAATAAAATAAATAAAGCAAGAAAGAAAACAAAAAAACAAAAAAAGTGTTTTCAAATTTGAAAACTAATGACACTAACAGAAAGTTTATAATTTTCTTAAAACTAAAAGCAAAAACAATTAAAAAATAAAGCAAAAAACAAAAGAAAATAAATAATGCAGAAAACAAAAGA
>NC_057803.1:664843643-664851594 GCF_018294505.1 Triticum aestivum
CGTCGCCGTCGCCGCGCGCGCCGCCCCTTCCCCGACCCCGTCGCCGTTGCCGCGCGCGCCGCCCCTTCCCCAACCTCGTCGCCGTCACCCCGACCACACGCCGCCGCCTTCGGTCCGGCCGCCGGCGCCCTTTCCTCTGATTTTTTTGTGCATTTTATGTATATGTTCTTTGTGTATATATGTATATGTTCTCTGTGTATATATGTTCATATCTGCAAAAGTTAGATTTTAAAAAAACTTTATATATGCAAAAATTTATACATATATGTAAGTATATATGTATGTATAGATGTATGTATGTGGATACATGAGGGGGGTCGATATACCCCCTCTCCGATAGCATTTTTGTGCATTTTAGGTTAGTGTATATATATGTTGATGTATATATGCAAAAGATAGATGTTTAGAAAAAATACTATTTTTTCTGTTGATGATATGATGATGTTTTTTTTTCATATATGCATTTTTTCATATATGTATTACTTTTTTAAGTTGTTAGTAGATATCGATTTTAGGTTAGTGCATTTTAGGTTAGTGTAGAGGAGAAATTTAAAGTAAAATAAGGAAACGAAGAAAAGAGGAAGAAGGAAGAAGGAAGAAAGAATAAGAAAAAGAATGAGAGGAAAAAGGAAAATAAGAAGATGAAGAAGAGGAGAGGAAGAAGAGGAGGAATAAATAAGAAGAGGAAAAAAGAAGAAAAAGAAGAGGAGAAGAAGAAAGGAATAGAGGAGAAGAAGAAAAAAATAGAATTTTTATTCTATTTTTTCTTCTTCTCCTCTATTCCTTTCTTCTTCTCCTCTTTTTTTTTCTTCTTCCTTCTTCCTTCTTCCTCTTTTCTTCCTTTTCCTTAATTATTTTCCTTTCTCGTCATTGTCGATATAACCCCCTCGAGATAACTTCGACATGATGGGCGGTCGATATAAATACCCCCCTCCCCCGGCCCTCTCGCTCGACCAAAACTCTCGAGGACACCCAAACCCTAGACAGAAAACGATGTTGGTCTCCTACCCCCTCCCGCCGCGCCCCTACCCGACAAATTAACTCTCTCGAAGCGTTGTTGTGTCGAGGCGACCCCAAACCCTAGAGAAGCAGCGTCGAGGCCACTAACATGATTCCTTATTGTGATTAGCTGGCTAGTTCTACGTTTGCCACTAGTTCCATCTGTACCATATATAAACATGTTGTAAATATTTGCAGAAACTATGGAGCATTGCCGAGACGAAGAAGCAGAAGCGATATTGAGGGACATAATCTCAAATGGAAGGGATGAAGTTGCGTCATTTCTCCTCGACACCGTTGTTGGTCAGCTGGAAGAACGGGGTGAAGAAGAGGGCTATGTTCATAATGGCTTCGGCCCATTAATGCTGGTACAAGAACAGGACTATGTTCATGATGGCTCCAGTGACACAATGGAGGAACAAGAAGGAGACCGTGCTGACTGCTCCGGTGACCAAACCGAGCCCGACCAGGTATATATATATTAGTTAAGCCCGTGCTGACTAGTTAATTGATGCTTCCATTGTTTCGGTATATGTACACATATTAATTACTCTCGTCTTTCTTCCTTATAATTTCTTGCCCTCCGGATCGAGCACAACTTCGGTAAGGAGACGAGGCCCGAAGAAAAAGTTGAGCTCGGATGAAAAGTTTGAGATCATAGAAATCGCGCCCGACGGCGAACCGATTGAACCCATCCGGACAAGGAAGGCATTTTGTTCTCAGTGCGGGGTTCTTGTTAGGGACAAGATCCCGATCAGCATCCAGCAATGGTATAAGCCTAAGGAGGAAGACGCTCCGGTGTCTTATGTCAATGATATGCAGAAAGAAGATCTTTGGACTCAGCTGAAGGCAAATTTCACCCTACCGCCAGAGGAGGATCCGGAGAAGCCAGTTAAAGAGGAATTAATCAAGTCTTGTGCTCTTAAGAAGATGGCAACCCTAATGAGGAGGTGGAGGAAAGAGCTGAACCAGTTTGTCAAAGATAAAAAGACACCAGAATTCATCGGCAAATATGAGAAGATCAAAGATCACTGGCCCGCATTTGTGGCCCACAAGACATCGGAAAAGAGTAAGAAGATGTTGGAGACAAACAAGAAAAATGCTGCGAAGAAGACGCTTCACCATCGCACGGGGTCAGGTGGCTACCTGCAAGCCCGGCCTAAGTGGTCCAAGGCTGAGAATGATCTGCTTGAAAAAGGGATCGAACAAGAGACAATGAGATGGCCAGACCGTTGCCGGACTTGGTTCTTCGGGTCTGGCGGAACCTTGGACCCTGTAACAGGGTTTTGCTAGTGGACGGACGAGCAACTGGAATTACCAGTCAAGAACCTTCGACACTATATCGATGCAGCGCAGTGAGGGACGTTCCTTCCAAACAGGGAGAAGGACGAGCTCACAATGGCCCTTGGGAATCCTGAGCACCCTGGACGGACACGAGGCACGCCAGGCTCCATTCCGTGGAAGGTTGGTTTTCCGGACGCAGGGGGTTACAAAACCCACGAGAGGAGGAAGAAACTGGAGCAGGACCAACTGCAGGCGCTGCACGAAAGGGTAATGGGGCTAGAGGATCGAGAAGAGGAACGAGAAGTAGCAGATCGCAGCAAACGACCTGCCGAAGCTTCCCCTGAAGCTACCCCGCCATCTCAGCCGAGAAGCAGCGTGGCTTCCACCGAGCTGGTTCAGCCGGAGCATGTCTTGACGGCTCCTGCCAGCTATCCCGTGGATGGTATCACGGAGTCTCAAAATTGCCACATGATGGCGTGATGGATGACTTTCAAGGTCAAGGCGGCTGTTGGCCAAGTTTATCCTAGTGGACCCGGCACAACTTATCACTGTCAGCCGATTCCAAAAGGATATGCTAAGGTGATGGTGGATGAAATAACGGAGGGATTTGAGGACCTCGTGCTTGACCATCCTACCGGTGAAGGGGAGACTAGGCTGGGTTCTGCTCTGAAGACTCCATGCCTATGGAAGAAAGAGCTCATCAACCTTTTGAACTGGACGCCTCCGCCTCCTCCTCCTGCTCCGGCGAGTCAGGGCACTCCGCCTCCTCTACCGCCTCCTCCTTCGGCGAGTGACGATCAGGTCACGCGTGGCGGCACTCCGCCTCCTTCTCCGGCGCATGGCGGCACTCCGCCTCCTTCTCCGCCTGCGCCGGCGCTCCCGAGCAGCCAGCAGCATCCTCCTTCTCCGCCTCACCAGCAAGGGCGGAAGAGACCCGCCGCCGCCCCGGCTGCTCCGGCGCGTCGTACTCCTTCTCCTCCGCCTCGTAAGCAAGCACGAAGGAAGACAGACGCCGCAGCCGCTCCGTCTGCTCCGGCGTCTAGCAGCACAACCAGAGGCGGGAGGCAATACAAATACGGTCCATCATCTCTCAAGCCTCTAGAGAAGTTACCGTACGAGAGGTCCGAGGAGGAAAACGATACAATTGTGCGGACCCACGTGAAGGAGTTCTTTGAAGGGGTGAAAGCAAAGAGACATCCACCTCCGGAGGAGAAGGTAGATCCGGTGAAAGCAAAGCGCACTCTCGACGCCCTGAGGAAACTACCAAAGTCTCCGCTGAGAACCAAGTATGAGCGCATTACTGAACAAACATATCTCCAAGCCCAGCGGTCGGGAACTACTATCAGTGCTAAAAGGTCAAAAGAACGAGCAAAGGGGAAAAAATTGCCCAGCTCGGCGAACAAGCACAGCAATCGTGCCCCCCGCTCAATGTGTCTAATGCTCCGGGGACGGTGGCCGGTTATGGCAATCTTGACGATTACCTGCCTGACGATGCACTTCCTGATTTCTTGGAGGTGGACGGACACAGATATGAGTACGGGAAGCCTCTCGTCAAAGATGAAAAATCTCTGACAACAATGATGCGAAGATTCCATAATTGGTACATGGAAACCTGCAGAGAGTCTGAGGGTAAGAATGCTTTGTATCTGCATATTAAAGAGGAGCACGATCTCATTGCAAATGATCTGTTGACTGTTCCATTTGAGGAGCTCTTTGAGTTCTTCAATCAAAAGGCCCTCGATAAATTAATGGTCTTTTGCTACTGCCTGTAAGTACTATTTCTGTCATTAAGTCTCTATATATAGCTCGGCTCTTTCATTGCATGTATTTATAATTAATTATCCTCAATATATTATGCAGATTGAATATCGTCGAGTGCAAAAAACAAGAAATTTATGATATTGGGTTCATTAACACAAATATCATAGATGTATTTCTGGTTGAAAAGAACGTCAAAGAGGCCGAGGACAACTTGCTACAATCGTTGATCAAAAATCAAAACAAAGATACCATACTCTTTCCTTACAACGGCTCGTGAGTGTTACTGTCGTGTGCATATTCGGTTTCCCTTATTACTCAAGCGAGCTTATAGTAATGTAATTGATGAGCTATGCATGCGTGCGCAGGTACCACTATATTCTTTTGGAGATTAAGCTTGAGCGTGGACTAGTAATCGTCTTAGACTCGAGACGGAAAGATCCCAAATCCTATGCCAACATCACTGAAATGCTCAGCAAGTAAGTTCAATCGATCATTATCGCACCATATCGGCAACTTTTTGTTCATTTCCCGATATCTCAAGTAATAATAATAATTTTCTTTGTCTTGCAGGGTTTGGAAACAGTTCACCGCAGAAGCTTCGGGACTGCCGAAGGAGCTGACATATAAATGGCCGAAAGTAAGTACTACTGGCTAGTTAGTTGCGCGCTCTCCCGTTGATTCTATAGCTATACTTTCATCAATGCTATTTATAATGCTTCATTATCAGTTTGATTGACCTCTATTTCTCGTAAAGTGCTTGTGGCAGGAGGAAGGGAATGATTTCTGTGGATACTACGTGTGCGAGTTCATCCACACCGCGACTTTGAAAAACAAGCGGGGCTACTCTCAAAGACAATATGAAGTGCGTAAGCAATAATATTCACAATTTCATTTTATTACACCATCATTTCTGTTGAGTTTCATTCATATATATGTATAAATTAACCCCCTTCTTCAAATTAGACGTGGCAGATGCGGAATGAACTCCTAGAACCAGATCGCATGAAAGCAATTCAAGAGGAATTGGCGGGATTCTTTCTTGACCACGTCATCAATAAAGCCGGAGAATACCATGTGGAAATTGATTTCAAATGCTAGGGGTTTGTAATTAAGAGATCTTATACATATTGTACATGTATGTAGCCAGTAGCGTCGGATACATGATACGAAAACTTGTTGTTCGACCAATCTCTCAGAGAAGGAGAGGTCGATCGATCACTTCTCTCGGTATGCATGACGAACTTCTGTACTGAATGGTTCTCTCGATCACTTATGTATATATAGTACGTAGCGTCAACCAAGCACGGACATAAGAGAGGACACTTCTCTCTATTAATTAGCTAGCTAACACAATATATGAAACACCTAAATTGACCCCCAAAACCCCCAACCTCCCCTCCTTTCAAAAAAAACAAAAACCCCAGCCACTGGAATGCTGACGCGTGGATGCCTTTTGGTCCCGGTTGGAGCCACCAACCGGGACCAAAGGCCACCTGACTGGGCTCGGCGCACATGGCCACATGGAGGCACATTGGTCCCGGTTCTGGTTTGAACCGGGACTAATGGGTGGAGGTATTAGTAACGGCCCATTAGTCCCGGTTCATGAACCGGGACTAAAGGCCCTTACGAACCGGGACTATTAGGTGTTTTTCTACTAGTGCAATCGGGGCGGCGGCATGGCATACCTCGCCGGATCCGGCAACCGTCGATGGGCATCTCTTCGCGGAGGCCAAATCGGGGCGGTGGCGCGGCCTCCCTCGCCGGATCCGGATGTGGCGGCGCTGGGGGCAGAACGGGGCGACAGAGCAGCGCGACATCCCTCGCTGGAGGTGCGACGCCTGGAGCGCGTGCGCGCACCGCCGTCTGCAGCTCCTATCGAGGGGCGCGGGGAGCGTCGGGGCCTGCACGAGGTCGGCCCTTACCCGCCTGGATGGTGCATGGCGGCGGTGGCGTGGTTGAGCAGAGGCGGGCGGAGCTGGCAAAGGCTGGAGCGCGGCGAGGAAGGAAGGTGAGCACGGCGGCGGCTGGCGGATGGTGGTGACCGGCGCCATCAAGGCGGATGACTGTGTGGCAGGACATGGCAAGGGCCTGGGCAACACATGGGAAAAAACTTGCGGGTGTTTTAGCTTTTTTACCCGTCTAACGCTGTCTTGGGTAAAACATTATTGCCACGTCAGCAAAAAATGGGACCTATCTGTCATAATCTTACTTAACAGCGCAAGATCCGCCTATCAGTGATTTTTACAAAAAGATTACCGTAGACGTAGTGTTTTCTGCAAAAAAATGTATTGTAGGGTTTTTCGTAAACCTAGCTTTCAATGTGGTGGTTTTGTGCAATTTACTCCCGGATATTACACTCGTCATTTTAAATAAATGGGAGAATAAACGCTATATACGTGCTGAGCCAAGCCTGTAATTTTGAAGGCAGGCCGCGCCCAATAGCGGAGCGTTCCAAAAGCTGCAGGCCGGCCCAATAGCGGAACTGTATCGTGGTAGCCTGTTGTGCATGCATCATGGCTGCTGTTGCGTAATCAATTTCCAACAGAAGAAAGGACTCGGTCGTAGTTCTCATAAAAAAAAGGAGGACTCGATCGTACTAGTAGTAGTATACTGCTGACGTACAAACCCTACCCGGCCCGACACACCAAATACAAGGCGATACCACTATAAACACACCGGAAGCATAGACGCACCCGTCGCTTCCCAAAATTCTCCTCCCGATCCAATCTCACGTCGCCAACTACAAACACACGTAGCCGGCGATCAACTTGTCTCGCGCGCACGATTCGTTGATGGCGTCGCATGCCATGTACATCGCCGCGGACGACTTGGTCTACTTCTACCCGGCAGAGCTGCAATCGCAACAAGTACAAGACTTCATACTACTCGAGGAGGGCCAAGCACAAGACAGCGGCAACAACATGCAGCTGCCGCGACAACAAGAACGAGAATACACGGAAGCCATGGACATCGCCGACCACGACATCCACCTGCTGCTAACACAACCACAAGAATCACAAGACTTTATACTCGCGTCCCAACCACAAGACTCTCTACTCGAGGCCCAGGTACAAGACATCGCCCAACACGGCTACGACGACACGAACGTGGTACCTGAACTACAACTACTAGAAGATGCCGACATTCCACGCGAGTCCGCTGTGCAGTTTCACGAGGTTATCCGCGACGACCGTTTTATTTTGGAGTGGCCACACGTCGTCGTCGCCGGTGCTCCGGATGACCCGGCGTTGGCCATGGCGGCTGATGCGCTCAAGACGGTGGAGGCGCCGTCCGACGGACTCGACTGCTGCCCGATCTGTCTGCACGACGACGACGACAACGGCGCATGGAAGGAGACGCCGTGCGGGCACCGGTTTCACGGGCGGTGCGTCGAGAGGTGGCTGCAGGACAAGGGGAGCTGCCCCCATGTGACGGCGCCACACTGGTAGAAAAAGAGGCTTCCGTCCAGCCCCATTAGTCGCGAAAGTGTAGGAACCGCGACTAATGAAGTCTTTAGTCGCGGTTCGGCAGACGAACCGCGACCAAAGGCCTGGGCCCAGGGCGCTCGGTGGCCAGCTGGTGCACGTGAGGGGCTTTAGTCGCGGTTGGCCAGGCCAACCGCGACTAAAGGTGCGCAAAGGCCTTTAGTCGCGGTTGGCCAGGCCAACCGCGACTAAAGCTCCTCCCCTATATATACCAGTTCAGCACACTCACTTAGCCATTTGGTGCCACTTCTCTTCACAAGCTTCACAAGGGGGTGTAGGTTTGCTTTTGGTTCCTCTTATGCACACAAGGTGTTTGATGAAATACCCTAAGAGGGTGAAACAAACATGATATGAAGTGTTGGAGCCACACTTGAGGTTCCTCATTTATTTTTTCCTCCTCGATCGCGGTTAGCAACTTGAAC
>NC_057803.1:664856264-664857193 GCF_018294505.1 Triticum aestivum
CCTGCCTGCCGTCCTTCGCGCGCCGGCAGAAGAAGAAGAAGGAAGAAGAAAAAGGAAGAAGAAGAAGAAAGAAAAAGGAAAAAGGAAGAAGAAGAAAGAAGGAAGAAGAAAACAAAAGAAAAACAGAAGAAAAACAAGAAAAAGGAAGAAAAAAGAAAAAAGGAAGAAAAAAAGAAAAAGGAAGAAAACAACAGAAGAAAAAAAGAAAGAAGAAAAAAAAGGAAGAAGAAATAAAGAAAGAATTTTTAAAATTAAATACGTGAAAATACGTGAAAGAATTTTTTGTGTCTAATAAAATCAATTTTTTGAAATACACGAATAATTTTTAAATTCACGAATATGTCATGAATATTTTTATTCCTGTTTTTATTCCTGTTTTTTCCACAATTTGTTTATACGGAGAGGGGCGGCGAGGGGGGCGGCGATGCGCGCGGTGTTTTTTTAGGGATCGAGAGGGGACGGCGAGGGTTATAAATGTGTTGTCCTCGCCTCCCCTCTCCATGACGCCGTCGTCTGCCGCCCCGTCTCGCGCTCTACCGTGACACCCTCTCCCACCCCTTCCTCGCCCCCTCCTTTCGCCACCGCCCTTTCGCCACCGCCACCGCCACCGCCCCCCTTCTTCACTTAATTAATTTGTTTTTACTACATGTTTTCAGGACTGACATAATGGCGGACGATAGAGCTGACCCGATTATGGACAACTATGATCCGGACGGTGAAGCACATATGTTCGGCATCATAAACGGCGATATTCTATATGTGCCGACCGGAGAAGAAGAAGATGATATCTCTTCTTATCTGAACCTTGACGGTGAAGATGAAGGGCGCCGTCAGCAAGATGATGCCGAACAAACGTCGATAAACGACGATCTTCAAATGGAAGTAGCAACCACCTCCGGCGCCGAGGTATATATATACATTGAGCCTCT
>NC_057803.1:664857203-664858130 GCF_018294505.1 Triticum aestivum
TTTGTTCCGGTGCAAATGGTTCAAGCTAACAGGAGGTGGGGTAAAGGTGGACCAGCAATACGGAATGACAATGGTGGATTTCAACAATCTTGGTTACCTTGACGAACCATTCGTCCTAGCGAAAGATGTCGCTCAGGTTTTCTATGTGAAGGACATGAGTAGCAAACCGAGGAAACGGAAAGATAAGAAAACGATCAGTGCATCATGCGATGATCCAAAGTGCCACATTGTTCTTTCAGGGAAAAGAAACATCGTGGGAGTGGAGGACAAGACAGACATGTCAGAAGATTATAATATGTTTGCTGAAATTCCGCCCTTCAAAGTGAACACCGACCCAAGCATTAAGTTAAATGATGAGGATGCTCCATGGATACGGCACAATCGTAAGCAAGCAGGGACACAAGGGAAGAAATGATGTGTAATAATTTATTGTATCAAACCTTTTGTCAAACCTTCAAGGGGTTTTAAAATGAATTAGTTTTATTTTTCTAATTTTTTTGATATATAATTGTATTTTTAAGATTTTAAAATGAATTAGTTTTATTTTTCTGATTTTAAAAGGAAAAAGGAAGAAGAAGAAAGAAGGAAAAAGGAAGAAAAAAACAGAAGAAAAAAACAGAAGAAAAAAGGAAAAACAGAAGAAAAAAACAAACAGAAAAAAAACATAAAAAAAACAGAAGAAAAAAACAGAAGAAAAAAGAAAAAAGGAAAAAAGGAAGAAAAAAAGAAAATATGCCACCTACTGGGCCACCACGGCCTGAATACGACTAGAAACCCATTAAAGGGCCAGGATTCAGGCCCGCAGAAGGCCCAGTAGGCCCACAGGCACATAGTGACAGAATAGGCCCGTAAGCCTGCATTTGAGAGGAGCTCGAAGTGGTGAGCGCAGCCGCGCTTATAAACCACTGTCGAAGCCTCTCGGCTAGC
>NC_057803.1:664859987-664864623 GCF_018294505.1 Triticum aestivum
TTTACTACATGTTTTCAGGACTGACATAATGGCGGACGATAGAGCTGACCCGATTATGGACAACTATGATCCGGACGGTGAAGCACATATGTTCGGCATCATAAACGGCGATATTCTATATGTGCCGACCGGAGAAGAAGAAGATGATATCTCTTCTTATCTGAACCTTGACGGTGAAGATGAAGGGCGCCGTCAGCAAGATGATGCCGAACAAACGTCGATAAACGACGATCTTCAAATGGAAGTAGCAACCACCTCCGGCGCCGAGGTATATATATACATTGAGCCTCTGGTGATACAAACTAACTGATTTGAATAAATATGTGTGTACTAACGCGCGCGACTCTTTCTTATTTTAGCCCTCGGCCGGATCGTCGAAACAATCGAGTACGTCGTCAAAGCGTGGCGCAACCAAGACGATGAAACAAGGAGAATGCTGCAGAAGTAATTATTTTCATTCATTTGCGCTCTATATCGATCGGCCTATTTCGTTCATTTCCTAATATCAAGTAACTAATTAATAACTCTCTTGTTCATTTAATTTTCTTTGCCTCGTAGGGTTTGGAGACGGTTCGTAGATACAAAGGTCGGTGAATTCAAAAAAGAGCTAGAATTCAAAATGTTAAAGGCTAAGAATGTTGGGGATATTCAGCCACCGGAGACCAATCTATGTGGATACTATGTCTGTGAGATGATCCGGCGATACACCTCTGAGCGGGTTCCGAGTGATACCAATGCTCAGAGGAATAACCTCCGGTGGATGCTTAGTCCAGAAGCTCGCTTCCGACCACTTCAAGAGGAACTAGCTGGATGGTTCAGCAGGGAAGTCCTCCATCCTAAAGGAGAACACTATTACGAGGACGTAGAACTTTATATGCATTAAATCATGTATGGAAACTTGTTCAAAATTGTATATGGTCATCCGATGATATTGAATATATATTGTATATTCCTCTTGAATTCTTTTTGGTTCTAATTTCAAATTTATTTGAAATTGTACATTCATATGCATGTATGTAGTACCGTAGAATATATGAAACTCCTTCAAAATTAAAATAAAGCACAAAAGAAATAAAACAATACAAATTAAACAGAAAACAGGTTTAGGGGGGGGCTAAAACCCTAAACCTGCGGCGGCCTTTAGTCGCGGTTGGCCAGAAGAACCGCGACTAAAGGTCCTCCGCCCCGACGGCCACCTGGCGCCCACGTGGACGGGCCTTTAGTCGCGGTTCTTAAGCAACCGCGACTAAAGGGGGGGGGCCTTTAGTCGCGCACGGTCTGTCGCGGTTGCGCAACCGCGACTAATGGCAGTTGCGAACCGCGACCAAAGGCCCTTTTTCCACCAGTGCCAGGTGGTGACCATGCCCCCCTCCACAGCCGCCATTAGCACCTATGATGATTTTGCTCTATGGCTAGATAATATAGAGCTGCCGGCTTACATTGACTATGATGCCATCATGACATCATGGAGTTTCTAGGTTAATGAGTGCTTAATTAGGCTTGTCGGGGGTTAGAAAATGCAGCCAAGGCTCTAACGTTTTGCAGCTCAAACCCTAGCGTTTTTGTTTCCTTACAAACAAGGCCCTAACATTTTGTAGCCAACACCCTAAATTTTTTGTTTTCTTACAAACAAGGACAAAATTTTGACAAGTCGGGAGAAATTTTGCTAGAAATTTCGGCAGCATAACGCGTGGGAAAGAATCACATGTCTTCTTGTATTTCATATTTCACATGGAAGGGAGGGGGACACCGCATGCCATTACAAGTACTCCACCGCTGGCAAGCCAATCGTTTTCCTCCGTCCCTGGCGGTTGGAACCCTAGCCGCCGCCAGGAGACCCAATCTTCCAGCGCCGTCCTCCGGGGTCGCCGGATCCACCCGTGTGGATCGCTTTTACTCCTTCGTAGTTTAGATTTTTAGGTTGTTCGTCGTCTTTGTTTCGGCGGCGATGATGACAACGCTCAATAAAGATTCTTTGGATCCTTCCTTGACAAGGCCATCTATCCTATGGTTGGGGATGGATTTGGATACCAGTCTGTTCAAGCAAGGATGGCGTGGCGGCGGCGGCATCCTCGTGGTGGACCTGTGTCCTCGGGCTCCACCGTTGTGACGACGTTTGCTCCAGGGTCGGCGCGGAGCTTGGGAGGTAGTCCAGGAGCGGATGCAGATTGTGGTCTGCATCGACAACATCTGGAAGACGGAACATGTGTTGGGTTCGTGGTTCGTGGATGGCAGGTATGGTTTCCTTCTGCAACGTCTTAGTCGTGGTGGGGTGCCAGGTCTGGAGTTTGATGGCGTGTCCGGGGTGTTCCCCCGGTCTGATTCGTTCAACGGTAAGGGCTTCACTTTTGATGAGCCACCTTGGAGATCCGCAAAGCTGCATATCAGCGATTGAGCCGCATCGAGCTCGGGTGAGGAGGTGATCCATCATTCTTTTCTTTGATGGCTGATGTCGTGGTGCCGGAGGTAGGTGATGGGCGTTGGTCTCAAGCTCAGAGATGTTCCGCTATCTTTTCAGTTTTGTCATGACGGTCCTTACGTGACTTGTATTTTAATATTTATGATATGAATGAGACATGTATTACCATGCAAAAAAAAAAGGACTCCACCGCTGGCCGGACAGACTTTTTTCATTCATTTAAGTTGGCTGGCAAGTAACTGCATAGAGAGAAACGTAAACAATTTTCATTTCATCCCGCACATACCTCAAACTTAATTTGGTGGTGAAAGTTGAAGGTTTTGTCTTCACTTGCACATATGCCATCACAACAATCTTTGCAGAATGTTGAATGTTCTGTTTTTCACAAGGAAGAAAGGAAGAAAGAGTTCAGAATCCATCCAGCACAAGACCGTAAAACTAAGGTCCATTTGCTTGCCCGAGATGAGCCATCAAACTAAACATCAGCTTGCTTTGAATTGCTACTATATTGCATATCGACCGACCTGCCCCGTGAGTTGATGTTCTGTTGGTGGAAATATAGCTAGCTATCTCTATTTCAAAATAATGCACTGTACATTAACCAATGATAATGCATTAAGGTTTGTTCAGGCAACTAAGTTTAAGGTTCTGGCAAATTACTACTATACGTATATAGCTTAATGAAACTAAGTTCAAGGTTAGCAAAGGCTACTATGCATACATAGTTCAGGCAACTAAGTTTAATCAAACTAAGTTCAGGCAACTAAGTTCAAGGTTCTGACAAAATCGCTACTATACATACGTAGCTTAATGAGTGAACCATCTGGCTATATTCAGTAATTATTTGCCACATTTTCTCATTTACTAAGATAGGACAAATACGTAGCTTAATGAGTGAACCATCTGGCTATATTCAGTAATTATTTGCCACATTTTCTCATTTACTAAGATAGGACAAATAGCATATTAAGAAATGATGTTGTCTGCTCAATACAAAACAACAAATCAAATTTAAAGTAAGTTCATATAGAAGGTGCAGATAATAATGAGAAAAATACTTGAAACTGCAAATCTTTAAGGAGCAGATGTAATAGTGCACAAACTTGTCACCTTTTTTTATCATGACAGGTTCTACTACTTACTTTTGTAAAACAAAAAAGTTTACTTGTTTGTTTTGTGGTTTACACTTGACACCTTTAGCTAACTCTACTAGGCATTGGGGAGGTGGAAAAAGGAAATTAGAAGCAAACGAAGAAAGCTTATTAAGCAATTCGCACTGAGGATTAAAAATAAGAAAAGAAGATCGAATGGTTCCTTAAGATGTAGTATCTTAACTCTGCACCACGAGGTAGCATGTTTCCTGTATTTTAAAGAGAGAGGTAGTATCTTAACACTGCACAACGAGGTATCATGTTTCCTGTATTTTAAGACAGACGGGAACTTTTTATAGGATAAAAATGGATACTAACATAGTGCTTTTTTCTCAACAACTCCTCATCAAAAACCAAACTGGATGCCATAATCTAAAGTGAGCATTAGCTGGATGCCATTTACTAAAGCGAGCATTAGCTGGATGCCATCTACTTGAAAGCTGCGTGAAGAAATAGAGAAGCACATGCTCTCACACAAAAGCAAGGACTGGACTGATATAACATAATCGGTCGTGGATTCGTAAGACATCTCTCTTTGTGTCCATACATGTAGCATGCTTTCACACAAAAACAATTCAAAGGCATTTCACACTCTATTTCTACTAACGAACGGCTAGATGTGAACTCTCAGACCAAAGTGGTACCAGAAACATCATATGTATAGCATGAATATCTCTTCTTCTTGCAATGCATCGTCATACTTCCTATCCCTAGGCCACAAATGTATTTCAGTTATAGCGCAACCGCCTTTGAGTCGGAATGATTTCATTCATGTGGCTCCAGTAATTAAGGAAATTTGACATACTCCTTGGGATTGTCATACCGCCTTTGAGTATCATTAGAGAGCTAAATTAGGTGTGATTTAGAAGTCAATCAGATGAGACAAACTAGTTGAGGAATGCAACATAACTTGTGAAGAATTAGTAAGTACCTGGTGAGTAGTACATAATCCGTGGAGATTAATGGTGGGAGAGGATCTGCTTGGGTTGGGTTCCCTCTACCAATTGCAAATCATATGTCTCCATGGATGAACTGAAGTGGATCGACGGATTGGTTTGGCTTAACT
>NC_057803.1:664865102-664869482 GCF_018294505.1 Triticum aestivum
CCATTTATAGAGAGAGGTGTGGCATTGATAGGAGTGGGCGAGGAATGCGGCGAGGCATCGGATGGGACTCCGATCCGCGTGAGACGAGCAAGAGCCGACGGATTGATTGGATCACATAGGCGGAAGAACGAGAGGAAGGGAGGGAGGGATTAATGGAGGTGGCGCATTGGTTTGGGAGAGGATTGAAGTCGAGGAGCCCCTTGAAAAGTGGAAGGTGATTTGTTGTTTCCTCCTCCTAATAAGGCTGGTCATAGTGGGGAGTAACTTAGACTAGTAACATACATATGTTATTAGTCCATGTTACTACCTTCATAGTGGGAAGTGTCATAGGTGTAGTAACATACATGTCTTCATTTATTGCTTTGTAGACTCATTTTGTATTGGGAACCGCTATGTTATGGTAACATATTATGTTACTCTATTTGTCTCTCTCCTCTTTAATTACATGACACATCATCTTTTTTGCTTATGTGGCATCTATGTTACTACTTATGTTACTCCCACTATGACTAGCCTAAGCAGCAGCTAGCACATCGGATCCCTCAAATAACGCAACCAGTTTTTCCTTCTGCCACTGACTGTCGTTGCCAGTTCTTCCCTCTATTCTTTATTTTCCATTTTCTCTACTGCTGGCCTTTATTTATGTTTGAACCACCAAAACAAAAGGGTACTACTCGAGATTTGATTCAGGCATTTCTGCTCAGATTTAGTGGTTGTTTGGATAGGGAAACTTGTACATGGGAATTTAGACAACAAGTTTTAGGAGGACTTTTAGGGAAAACGTTTTGGTTAGTTATTTTGTGAAGGCAAACAGATACAGTTCCTTGTCTGGGTAGGAAAAAATATGAAAGCACGGCTATGCGTTTTTCTTTGGTCGGCTCTTGCCAAAAAACTCGATTGCTATCATCTCCACACAATTCTACGTTCCTGTATCAGCTCAGGTATCTCCATGGTCGAGTCCCATACAGGTCGTCTCCTTCTCCGCGAGTGCCATGGAGGTGCTGAAGACGCAAGAGGCTACTGCCCTTGCTCTATTCGATCGCCGGCGAGTGCGCCGTGCTTGACATCGGCGACCAGATGGCAAACATGATAGACGGCGTCATAGTGCGTTCGGCCATTGGCAACTGTGGTGCCCAAGTTCCTGCACAAGCTCCATAACTTGGCCAAGTTTGCTTGCGGCTTCAACCAGATCGACATGTTCCCGTGCAATTCCAGTGGCGGCTGGACGTCGTACTTCCGGTACTTCCGTCCTGCCGGTAGATGTACATGTCTGCGGTGGCTTTGTCGAGCACCTTTCAGCGGAGGTCACCACAACGTGGACGACCACTTCCTCAATCTCCTACTGCAGTCTGTTAGTCCGAGAGTTTGTTAGAAAACTCGCTTTAAGAAAAAACAGCTATTGGCCGTTTTTTCATGTACTTGGTTTTTGGGCTTACGGTAAACTCAGTTTTACTCATCCAAGAGTTTTTCTTTGAAATTTTACCTGGAATCGCCTGGATTCCATTACTCAACTGGCTCAACAACATCGCTGGCCAGCAACACACTTACATTGTTCGGCACAACGTCCATCCATAGACGGTGAGGAACCTGGCCATTAGTCCCCAATGAAGCAAGTGCATGGGCAACTTTATTACAATTACAAGGAGCAAACACATAGTCTACGATACTAAAACTAAGACAAATAAACTGGCGAATGTCTGAATACCTTCAAGCACGATCGTAGGTGGTTGACAGTCTGATTCAATTACTATGTTGGAGATTTAGATGGAGAGGCAGATTGGCCTGCCAGATTTGAGGATTAGGCATACAATCTGACCAAATCCTAGGCCCGGTTGCTCACATTTGATTGATTTTCATAGTGAATACATTTCCAAAACCCAGTCTCAGATTATTTGGACATTCGATTCAAGGGCAACAATAAAACAAAAAAATTTCTATATGAAATGAAAATCACAGCTAACACAACACATGATTTAACATCGCCTCAGGGCTTAGACTGATGATGAACATGACTCATGATTCAATCAATTTTCATTGATAGCACAACAAAAGGACCGCTGAAGAAATTACATAAGTCCAACCTATATATAACAAGGAAGCAAACATGCAAGATATTGGCCATCTTCATCAGCATATCAAAATTGTTCGCCCAAGATTACATTTCATAGTTTACACATAGAAAAACAGGGAGGAGATTTCATTTCCAAGAATTGCAGAGGATGGCGATTATATAAATCTACAACAATTACTTCACTCATCTAGATATGTGAAGATTTTGAGCTCTGATAGTTCATCCTAGACTGCGACACATCTTTCTCTTTAACAGTGTCATAGAAGAAGTCAAACTGGAATCAGGTTCCATCATTTGATTTGCAAGCAAGCAAAAGACCCAACAAATGAGGTTCCTATATGGCAGGAATCAATAAGTGATTAATTTTAACAAGATCATATTGTCCATAGGCAGGACAAAAGCAACATCCACGGAAATGCCTATAGGCCAACACACAAATATACAAGACATCAGTCCATTAGCCATGGTAGCTGCTGTTGGTTGTGTATCACTACACCCAACATGCTAACCACCTCTACAACAGAACCAGCACCTTGCAAAGTAATAAATTACGCACCAACGAACATCAGTTCAAATTTAGTACGGGTGCTATTTCACCAAGTTCATCAACCATGATAGTCGCTACTCCAACGTATGAGGAACCCTGGGCGGCGTTGTCCATTGAATGGGACAGGCAACAAACAAAGCCACCTCTATGAAGCCCGCCAAGCATCTTCGTCACGGTACCATCAAGGCAACCGTGTGTATCCTCGCTGTTCATTAGCTTCTTGTCTTTGTTGTTTATCATTGATCCATTTGCAGCATCAGACAAGCCCAGGACCTGAGCATCAGAAAAGGACAAAAACTAAAACAAGAGAGCATGTGTAGCTGTCCGTGATATACAACTGCATTGATATTTATCATCCGTGATATAACTATTGATATTTATCTCAATAGTTAGTGCAACCGACATGTATTTAATCACCAACCTTAGAGTTCTGGGCGCAAGAGGTGTCAAACGGAAAAATGAATTATCATGATTATGCAAAGAATGTTAGTATTTTCTTATAAAAATATATATCAGTTTAGCATGCATCCTCCTCTGCAGACTTCACATTTTCAAGTCTATAAAAGAAAACTTTCTGGGACTCGTAGGGTAATAAGCAGGATGACTACTTAGTGCTAGCTAGATCATCTGCTCTGAGCACAGCATGTCCGGCCATAGCTCGAAGGCTAGGATCCCAGATCAGACGAAGGAGGAATGAGAGACCAGGAACAATAAAATTTCACAGCTTATCCGATGAATATAGGAACTGCGCCACATGACCATGGCATAGTTATACATGTTGCGGTGAGCAGCAACAGAGTCATACATACTTAATGAATCATCACCACAGAACCAAACAAGCTATCTACACTAAGATGCTGCTGCTAGTTTTCACCGGCAGATTATTAGCAGATGAACAAAAGATTAACGATGCCAAGGAAAAATCATAAACATCCTCAAAAGAACTATACAAACCACCCATGAAAGACAATTTTAAGTTGGTCCTATACTCCGGGTTTGGCCTTCAATTATGTCTCAAAAATATACAAGGCAGACAATCTCTACCTCTTGCATAAAAAACTAAAGTTATGTTCAAGACATTAAACTGGCAAAACTATCAATAACCAACCACAAAAGATGCAATTCAGTTCTCAAATAACTACCTTCACACTGATGTTTCTTCCCATCAAACAAAGACAGAAATAATATCGAGGAATTTCTCGTACTAGCAAAATTATAATCTGACTGCCAGGGACATCCAACAGAAAGAAACAGCAGGACACAATCTAAAATAAAACAGCAGGATACAACAATAAGAGACGGAGGGAGAGAACAGGGTGTACATGCAATGGACCCTGAGGTCCGGGAAGGAGCAAGGGACGCCCTGCCAGCCGCATGGGTTGGGAACGGCGGGCCTCCAGCTGAGTAACTTCTCACCAGCCATGGCGTTGAAGGCCAGCTTGATCCCCAGCAGCACCCCACCTGCAACAAGCCAAGCATCACAATGGAGTATCAATAAGCATAAATAGTGTTGGGAATAATTCGTGGCGAGTCTGGCGAGCCGGTGCGCGCGAGCGTGCGCGGTGGGCGCGTCGGACTCGGGCCAGGGCAAGGTTGGGTGCGTGCGTGCGCTCCCAAGTGTAGGTGTGTGTGTGTGTGCGTGTGTTAGCGCGTATGTGCGCGAGTCTGTTGGCGTAGGACCAGGGCGTGGGCCGTGTAGGGCGCGCGAAGTGGCCGCGGCGATCGCATCAGAGCGCGATGGGCGCGCGCGAGCCAGGGCGTG
>NC_057803.1:664869883-664881350 GCF_018294505.1 Triticum aestivum
AGTCGCTGAGGAGATCGAGTTCGTGCTCGAGGTGATAAACAGTGAGGCCGTTCGTGCGGCGGGGGTGTTCGAGCACCCGGAAAAACTCTGTGTCCACCTTCCTTCTCGCCGATCGTGTCTCCGGTGATCGCCGTGCTTCGGTAGTTCCATTTTGGCGCCAACATTTGGTATCAGAGCGAGGTGATGGAGCGTGGTGAAGGAGCTCGACGGAGTTCATGGCGCTGGTTCCACACGGCGACGGCGGCGTGGGCGGATCGGTGTCGATGAACATGTCGATGCTCTCGCCGGAGAACTACACCGTGTGGGCGATCAAGGCGCAGGCAATCCTTGATGCCCGCACGCTGTGGGAGGCGGTGGCGCCGGCGAACGACGCGGCGGTCAACGCGAAGAAGTGCAAGACGGCGAGGGCGCTGCTCCTGTCAGGGCTGCCGGAGGACGTCTTGCTGCAGGTGGCGGCGAAGCCCACAGCGAGGGAGGTATGGGACTCCCTCAAAGTGTGTTTCGTCGGCGCCGAACGGGTGCGCGCGGTGAGGAGGGCGACGTTGCGCGGCGAGCTGGACCGGCTGAGGATGGAGGACGGCGAGTCTCTGGACGTCTACGCCGACAGGTTGGCGGGGATGACGGCGAGGTTCGCGGGCCTGGGAGAGACGCTGAGCGACACCGAGCTGGTGAAGAAGCTCATGGATACGGTGCTGGACCGTCTCTTCCCGGTGGTCGCCGGAATCGAGCAATTCTGCGAGCTCGAGGAGCTCACCTACGACGAGGTGCTCGGGCGGCTGCGCGCGTTTGACGAGCGTGTGCGGCGCCGCGGGCAGAGCAACGGCGAGTGCCAGGACGGCCAGCTCTTGTACACGGCGGCGCAATGGCGGGCGCGGGAGCGGCGCCAAGGGGGAGCTCGGGACGGCGATGACGACGACACGCGCAGTGTGGCATCAGGCAGCGGCGGCAACAAACGTGGCCGGTGCTACAAATGCGGCGAATGAGGCCACTTCAAGCGGGAATTCCCGGAGCTGCGGAAGGCGCCGGCGGCGGAGCGGACGCTACTGGCGGACGCCGGAGTTGAGGACGACGGACTCCTCTAAGCCACGGCTTAGGGGGAGAATGTTGGGAATAATCCGTGGCGAGTCTGGCGAGCCGGTGCGCGCGAGCGTGCGCGGTGGGCGCGTCGGACTCGGGCCAGGGCAAGGTTGGGTGCGTGCGTGCGCTCCCAAGTGTAGGTGTGCGTGTGTGCGTGTGTTAGGGCGTATGTGCGCGAGTCTGTTGGCGTAGGACCAGGGCATGGGCCGCGTAGGGCGCGCGAAGTGGCCGCGGCGATCGCGTCAGAGCGCGATGGGCGCGCACGAGCCAGGGCGTGCGGGGCGTGACGAGTGGGAGTCGGGCGAGTCGTGGAGCTGCACGGGCATGTCCGTGGGCTCGGGTATAAGACTCTCCCCCCCCCCTGTGTAAGTCGCTGAGGAGATCGAGTTCGTGCTCGAGGTGATAAACAGTGAGGCCGTTCGTGCGGCGGGGGTGTTCGAGCACCCGTAAAAACTTTGTGTCCACCTTCCTTCTCGCCGATCGTGTCTCCGGTGATCGCCGTGCTTCGGTAGTTCCATTTTGGCGCCAACAAATAGCACTACATAAAGTCAAAGGCAACAACATAGTTAACGATAGCCCGAACCAGCCAGAGAAAAAAACATCAGAAAATGACAAAAAATAAACATCAAATTAGAGCAAGAAAATGTGTGTAACCGTCCTTGATATAACACAATTGCATTGATATTTATCCTCTTGATACGTCAATAATTAGTGCAGCCGAAATGTATTTATTCAGTAACCTAGAGTTCTAGACACAAGAGCACTCAAACAGAAAAATGAATTATTATGATTCCGCAAAGAAGGAATGTTAGCATTAAATACAAATTGTTTCTAAGTTAGTCTGTATCCACCTCTCCGCACTTTACATTTTCAAGTCTAATTTTTTTTCTGGGATTCATAGGGTAATAAGCAGGACGATTACTTAGTGCTAGCTAGATGGAGGATAGGTCCCAGACCAAACATAGGAGGGAGAGACCATGAACAAATAAAAGTTGATAGCTTATCTAATGACTAGATAAATATAGGAAATGCACCGCAGAAACATGGCATAATTATACATGCTGAGGTGAGCGGCAACAGAGTCATACATGCTCGATGTATCATCCATGAACGAAGCAAGCTATCTGCACTAACATGTCGTTGCTAGTTCTCACCAGCAGATCTGAAGCAAATCAACAGAAGATTAATGATGCCAGGTAAGAATCATACGCCCTCAAAGGAACTATGCAAACCATCAAAAAGGCAATTTTAAGTTAGTCCTAGATTCCAGGTTTGGCCCTCAATTATGTCTCAAAACTAGCAGGAACCAACAACCAAAGATGCATTTCACTTCTCAAATAATGGTCTTCCATGCTGATGTTTCTTCCCATCAAACAAATACAAAGAAATAATATCTGGGAATTTCTCCTAACAAAATTATAATCCGACTACCAAGGACATCACACAGTAAGAAACATGAGGACAC
The DNA here is from genome assembly GCF_018294505.1 of Triticum aestivum. Taxonomy (NCBI): domain Eukaryota; kingdom Viridiplantae; phylum Streptophyta; class Magnoliopsida; order Poales; family Poaceae; genus Triticum; species Triticum aestivum. The sequence goes on from NC_057803.1 coordinate 664,872,426, forward strand.
GGTCTAAAATGAAGAAGGGGGAGAGGCAGAAATGGAGGGAAAGAAAAGGGCGTACATGGAACGGACCCTAAGGTCCAGGAAGGCACAGGGGACACCCTCCCAGACACAGGGGTTGGGGTCAACGGGCCTCCAGCTGACCAACTTCTGGCCGCCCATGGACTTGAAGGCGACCTTGATCTCCAGCAGCACCTCACCAGCAACCGCTAAGCATTACAATGGAGATTCAATATGCACGGATAACTCTATACAAAATCAAAGACAACAACAAAGTTAACAATAGCTTCATACATGTAGCATTTCTAGCTTCCACCATGAACGTGTCTTTGAGTAGTCAGGAATCAGAGAAAATTTGAGAAAGAAAAACAAAGTTACGTACATACATGTTTAAGTAGACTGTGACAAATAAAGATGGACTAAGAGTGTGTTTCTATAGAAAAGTGCATGCATACAACCAGAGAACACTGAGAATTCCTAATATGAACACTTGAACAAGAATGCCACAGGCCTAGAGTGGTTTCAGATCTTACACAGACAAACACACAGCAACATGCATGTTAATTTTTTCCCGCACAAAAAAACATGCATGTTAATTTGTCAACACGGTGAATTCATGAGCCATAAAACATTATGCATATTATTTGTTCAGTTTGAACATGTGAAAACATGAGAGCTTATTTATATACCAAGACAAAAATTGACTCAACCAAGAAAAATAATCCTCAAATATATAGCAAGTATAGGAGTACATCTTTTGAAAAATCAAACAAAACCTCAACTCTCCATCCACTTACCGTTTACTCTGTGCACACTACCACATTACCAACCAAACCACCTCTCCAGCTTATGTGCATTCTTGCTGTACAACAATGACAACACTGAAACCAAATGTCGCACTCGAAGAGCGCCACAGTACCAAAATCCCCTCTTTCCTCAAGAACCAGAGTGGCGATATTCAACTTCATATCCCCAAAGAAACTTTTGCTCTGGATTGTCTGAAATACAATAGTAAATAAATGAAAATGGTGCCAAAGTATGGATAGTGCTGTAATGGTTACTATGCACAGTCTGAAAACAACATGGGGCTTAGCTTAAATTGCTGAAGCTTAGATAACTAGAACTTAACATTGATGAATAAGATGAACAATGTCCCATGAGTTGCAAATAACCAAAACTTGAACAAAACATATATATGTTGGATTGAACAAATACACAAAAGGAGCAAATTAACCAAGCCTACAATAAAACAGTAGCAATTCCTAAGATCGCTAGCATAAACAGATATAATATCCAGTAAACATGAGCATAACAATGACTACAAGAACAACCAAAAGACAAACTAATCAGCCTAGATTTACCTAAGTAAATAGTAGGAAAAAAGACTGCCATCGCCAAAAGCACGACGGTCCACAATCATAGAATTGACCATGCTTCGACGGCCAGCATACAGAGCAGCCATACCTCGAAGGCAAGGTCCCAGAGCAAGCGGGGCAGAGGGGAGGACCCAGGAAAACCAGTAACTTACCACAACTCGAAGTGCATTGAAACCAGACATTGCACTGGAAGAGCACCACAAGGTCTGAAATCCCCTCCTTCCTCAAGAACCAAAGTGGCAGCCAATATTGAACTCCATATCCTCAGAAAAACATTCAATCTGGATTGTCTGAAACACAACAGTAAATAAATGAAATGGTGTCAAAGTATGGATGCTATTGTAATGGTTACATAAGCTTAGTTCTATTCGTTCCAAGAAAACTAGAAAATAGAAGAAAACGCTGATTCCTGCAAATGGTTACCAAAATGCCGTCTTTCCTCAAGAAGCAAAGTGGCGATATTCAACTTAATACCTGCAAACAAAGTTTCGTCCTTTCGCAAAGAAAAATAAATTATGTGGGAAAAAATAGTTATTGGGGAAAGGCAAAAAAAATCAAAACATTTTTTGAAATAAACTTGATCTTCTCTTGTACCACTCGTATAAAGAGTTTCGCGAAGGGAAAACTACCGTTGACTTCAGGAAAAAAACAAATGACATGGGAAAGATAGTACTCCCTCCGTCCCATAATATAAGAACGTTTTTGACACTGGGTAATTACAAAAAAGCGAAAAAAATCAAAACTTTTTTTGAAATAAACATGATCTTGTCTTGTACTTGAATAAAAAGTTTTGAAGGAAAAACTACCATTGACTTCTCGCAAAAAAAAATGAAGGACAAAAAGTGTCAATAGTAAATCGTATATAGTGGTGTTTTTTTTTCCACCAAGAATATCATTTCCTGAATAGTAAATTGAAAGAATGGAAGTGATATTGACAGAACAGACACATCATGCATACCCTAAAGCATATACACAGAAAGAGCAAACTGGCCAAGCCTACGGCAAAACATTACCGATTCCTAAAATTTCTAGCATAAACAGAGATGATAACCATGATATCCAGTAAACACAAGCATAACAGTGACTACAAGAGCAATCCAAAGACAACTAGGCAGCCTAGATTCACACGAAAGCAAACATAAATAGTAGTAAACAAGACTGCCATCACCAAAAGCACGACAATCCACAATTACAGATTCAACCATGGCTCATTGGTCGGCGCACAGAGTGGCCATAGCTCGTTGGCTAGGTCCCAAAGCAAGGGAGTAAAGGGGAGGACCAACGGAAACCAGTAACTTAGCAGAACTGGAAGAGCACCACAAGGTCAGAAACCCCCTCCTTCAAGAACCAAAGTGGCACACGATATTGAACTCCATATGACCAAAGAAACTTCTACTCTCGATTGTCTGAAACTCGATAAATAAGTGAAATGGTTCCAAAGTATGGATGCTACTGTAATAGTTACATAAGCTAAATTCTATTGATTCCTACAAAAACTCGAAAAAACAGAAGAAGAAAATTATTGCAGAAAAGTTCAGAAAAAAATTGGTTCATGGGAAGAAGATATATGTATACCATACAGCCGTCTGGTCCAGATGGACCCAATTATTTCTATACCCAGACTGAAAACTGCATACCACTAAGTTGGATTTATTGTTTCTGAACATGGAAGCATTAAGTAGCCGAGCCTTCTTGCATACCCGCATGTACACGAATAAGAAAACCTAGCGAAAGCTTAACACACACACACACACACACACACACACACACACACACACACACACACACACTTAAACACGCCTAGATTAATCAAGCATGGCAACATACTCGGATGATCGACATCACAAATAGGCAGCGGCTCAATGGCTGGCACACGGCACATGAGAATTGAACAAAAAAACACATCATTTAACAAGGCAAAGGATGATTACACAATATCCTACATACATGGATACATGATAGAGAGGTTTTGCATTGATACACTGATATATCATAAACGAATGGAGTAGGTCAAATGGAGCAATGTGTAATCACAGTATTACAGCACCAGAAAATTCCTAAAATGGCATCCCATGTGTGAAAGCTAAAAGCAAAGGGGGGAAACCTGATTTTTGTTGTTGTTGTCGGAGACCAACAAAAGTTGACCTGGCAGTTGGATGCAAGTGTCATGGGCATGAACTAGCCCTGGGAATCAATCAAGCAGAAAAGGGCATCACATACAGCATGAGATTCAAGTATATCATGAGAGATGCAAACCCTAGAACGTATCCAGCCAGATGGCCAGCATGACATTCGCGATCTGAATCCTATTCCTCATCTCTAAAAATTGACAACGTGGAAAGGCATGCAAATGAATAGTATGGGCTACATTCTCTGTCAGGATCACAACAACCTAAATCCTACGTATGCACCAGGTTGATAGCCACCACAAGAACAACACCAAGCCATGGGTGGGAAACAATAACAGAGGGTTTAGTCTCAAGCCTTTTGCCTACAGAGCCTCAGATTGATCAAACAATATGATAACAAAAGTGTGCTTTACGACTACACGGGTAATACTAATATGCTAATCTTCGTCTTTCAAGGTTCAGAAATAAAATGTTAAACTTCTGAAGAAGATTAAGAAGCAGATCGGTGAAAACAAGAAGTTACCCTTATGTTCTATCAAGTCAAGCATACTTTCAGCAGGAGTAACTGACTGGTTCAGTTTGTATTTCCTGCTTAGCAACCGGAAATACAGCAGCAACATGTTTATCAATGTCGCTAAATGATGCAGAAGCACCCTTATGAAGGTCATGCACAAGGGTACTTTGATGCAGAACAATCCTGGTAGTGCATGCTTATTTTGATGGAAACAAATGATAGACGAAGTGCAGGAGTTAACGTAGGGTAGTGCCTTAACATGGCTACAATATGTTTAAAACAAATAAGCCTCTTTTCCCTCATAAATATGAGTAATTTGGTACTCCCTAACTTTGTACTAAAGCGAGGGACAATTAATATGGATCCGAGGGAGTATTGATTTTCATCCACCGACGGGGGAAGAAAGAAAGTAAACATTGTTCGATTAAAAGCAATATGAAGAAACATAGTTTCATAGCAACAATAATTGACCTTGTGGTTGGATGTAAGTGTAATGGGCACGGACCTAGCCCTAGTAATAAACAAGCACGAGAAGGGCAACACAGAGCATGAGATTAATGTATATCACGAGAGCCGAAAACCCTACAACTTGCCAGGGGCGATGGCGAGCATGAGATTCATGGTCTGAATGCTCTTCCTCATCTCTAAAAATTGAGAACGGGAAAGGGCATGCAAAGGAACACTGTGCGCTACAATCTCTGTGAGAATAGAAGCAAACTAAATCCTACCTATGCACCACACTGATAGCCACCACAAGAGTAGACATTTCTAAACCTTAATAGAACATTTACAGATATAATTTTGAACAAAATCATAGTAATTCATTTGCACTGAACCATGCCAAATATCCAAACAAAAATGAAAATGGTGGCCAGATGACCAACCACAGAACAACCTCAAGCCATCGGTGGGAAACATGTAACAAAGGGGTCAGTTATCACCTTGCTGGACACAATGTGCACCACGGATTGTCGACAATCAAGAGGTTGACGACTCATTCGGCAAGAACAGAGTGTTGCTTGACGAGCACCAGATGTACACCATGCCTTGAGTAGCTAGAACAAACCCCTGCATCATCGATTGTGAACAAATTTGTGAACGTGAACGGATGGTACAGGGGGGTGCAGTGGGGAGAGAAATCTCGGGATCGAGATCCGGGAGAAATGTACCTCAGCAGCCAGGTCAGAAGGGACGACGGTAGCAGTCTGGCATCGGCGCACGTGAGCAGAGTCTCTTGTACGGTACGGGACGAGGAAGAGCGGCGGCGGAGGGTTGTGCTTTACATGCCTATATCAAAGAAAGTAATGTCAACAAGCATTTCATAGAACAAAAAAAATTCAGCATCTAGAAATATAATTTGAATTTAATGACTGACAAAAGTAGTAGTCTAGATGTTCACAGGCAAGAAATTAACTATTCATGGGCCAAATTATCTTCACTGTGCACAGCATAACACATGACAATAGGTCAAGTATGCAACTGTTATTATCAGCAAACACAAAGCACAACAATAACACTTGGTAAAAGATCAAGTAGAGACAATCTGAGACTTAGAAGCCTCCAATAATCCCTCAATGCTCCAATTTTGTGAAGCAAGAAAAAAAATATGCTTGAAGGTAGCGGTCTGAGACGCATCCAACATGAAACTCTGCAAGCCTTAAAATCGATTGCTAATATCCACACAAACTGAACCTCTGAAAGTCTGCAGTTTCATTTGCATAACTAAGCCGAGGATTGAAATAGGAAATTACAACTAGAAATTTCTCTCGTCCTAGAACAAAATCCAAACAACAGACCTCCTCGGAACAAAATTAAACAGCAAGAAACTGACATCTCCGTGCATAGCATACCGCTGATTAGATTTATTGTTTCTGACCTTGGAAGCATCAAGGCAGCCGAGCCTTGTTGCATATCAGCATGTACCCGAATAAGCAAACCTAGCAAAAGCCTAATACACAGACACACACACTTAAAGACACCTAGAGTAATTAAGCATGGCAACATACTCTGATGATCAACAACACAAATAGCAGCAGCTCGATGGCCGGCTCACGGCACATAAGTATTGAACCAAAAAACACATGATATAACATGCAAAAGATGATTACACAATATCCTACATACATGGATAAATGATAGAAAGGTTTTGCATTGATACATGCATCGATACACCTATATCGTAAATGAATGGAGTCGGCAAATGCCTCAATGCGCAATCATAGTATTATACCACCAAATAATCACTAGTAGAAAAACACCCATTAGTCCCGGTTCGTAAGGGTCTTTAGTCCCGGTTCTTGAACCGGGACTAATGGGTCGTTACTAATACTTCCACCCATTAGTCCCGATTCAAACACGAACCAAGATAGATGTGCCTCCACATGGCCGGTCCACCGAGCCCAGTCAGGGGGGCCTTTGGTCCCGGTTGGTGGCTCCAACCGGGACCAAAAGTTCATGTTTTTTTTTACAAATGTGGCTGCTTTAGGGGTTTGGGGGCTTATTTTTAGGTTGTTATTAGCTAGCTAATAGAGAGAAGTGTCCTCTCTTATATCTTCGTCCTTGGTTTATCAACGCTGCTGCTATGTTCATTTCACCCGCTGATATAACATGCTCATGCATGCGCATCATACATCATCATATATAATAACAAGTCCTATGCATCATCATACAACTTCTACTCGTTATTAATAATAAGTCATACGATCATCATTCTCATAGTCATCGAACCCAACCCTACATAATTGTTCTTAGCACATGATCATCAGTATCAGGTAGGACCTAAACACCCTTAAGGTAAAATAGCATAAAACAATATAGACCCTGACTCTTCATTATGAAGAATGGCGATCATCCTGTCTCCAATTCTTGCCCTTCGTTGCTTGTTGCTTCCAAGAAGCTCTTTACGACTGTCCATATATTTTTTCCATTCTTTGATTGTTATGTCTCCACTTCTTTTAAAAACCCGGTATGGACAGTTGAGATTCGTAGGACGACCTGGCTGTATGTTCAAAACATGAAGGCTACCATGCGTATACATCAGATGAGGCACACAATCATTCGGGATTATCTGTTGAAAAACATAGTAATAACTTCGTAGTTAGCAATGATGTACTAGTTTTAGAAGTGTGCAAAAAGATCACGGATGTCGTAATAGTAAAAAAATCTTACCAGGATATCTCCATGGTAGTTACCGTAGTTCAACACGTGCACTAGTGGCACGTATTGACCATAATGTTGAGGAGTTTGATTGTAGATATTGTAATTCTCAAGATCAGTACAAAATGCGACCAGATGATTTTTCTCCTGATAAGTTAATTCGGAGCCTTCGGTGTAGTAGGTTCTGTCTACCATCTTCCGCACATTCTTTGAAGAATGAAAATAAGCTGTCAATGGAGATAAGTTGTCAACTATTTTGAAATAAACAATATAAATTACTTAATAACTATGTTAAGCTCGCATGGGGGAAAAATTGGAGGTGTATCCACAAGGACCCAAATCGAAGGTCTCTCTTGCTCGATTGTAGGATCACCAAGATCCATAGTGACAAGCATACCCTCATCAAGACCATACATCTTGCAAAGTGCTTTCCAATTTTGCAATCAAAATGGGTTACACTCTGAGCATTGTACAGCTTTACTTGAAAATCCACACCATGATGGGTACTTATGATAATTTTTTTGGTTTCGAAACTTTCATGGTCTTCAAAACCCATCCTCTCCAAGACATAGCATCTTGCAAAGCATGGGATAAGCTAGTCGAATTGGAAAAGATGGAAAATATTGTCATGATTAAAATAGTTGAAGTCATGAGTAATTACGAAAAAAAACTATTGTCGTCGGTTGCGTACCGTATGAACATCGAAGGTCTCCTCGAGCTTAATGCTGAAGCGACGATCTTCGTCCAGCTCAATGAACCTGTCGCAGATACCTCGGTCGTCGTGGCACCAGTCGCACTCCCCCGGGCGGTTTTCGTCGTGCGAGTACGACATTTTCGGCCTATGTTCATAATTCAAATATTAAACTAGATTATTAATCACGGGTTGACTATCGGTGATGTACGTAGCTCCTCCTTTCATTCCCGAGTACATTATTACATCAAATTGTCTAGCACACGGGAATGAAGGAGAACTTATCCAATATGAGCATTCAATAAGCAAACCAAATCATAAAATAAGCAAAACCAAATCATAAAAAAAAATAGTATTCAAATTAGCATGCATTCAATAATTATAAGCAAAAGTACATCATCTCTTGATGTCCGTACATCGTCGAATATTATCACTAATATAGCATCACTAATACAACTAGAACCGTAGCGCCCGACGGGTATCAACGCAGGCGGTGGACACCCAAAGATAAGGAACCATCACAGGATCATAGCTCCAGTGAAATCCCTGAAGAACCTGCCAGGTATTGTCGAATCTGCCCTCCAATGCAACCACGTAGCGACGGACGTGCTTGTCCTCCTCGCTGACACGGTGACGTACCACCTCCGCGGTGTCCGGAAGCCTCGGCACCTTACTGGCCCACGCGACCGCCACCAAACAAGGATCGGGTCAACAATGGGCTGCCTCCTCACCAACCTACGTCCCCCGAAAGGTAGCACCTCCCAATACCAGCCCGGCGGAGCCCAGTCCCGAACATGGCCCTGATCAAGCAAGCCTCCACCACCGAGTCGACGACGACGAGGATGCGGGATAGGCATCGCCGACGTCGATGCGGGAACTACTTCTATATATAGTTAAATAAAGTCGTTTTATTAATTAAATCAACTAGCTAGTTCAACTACTAAACACTTACTATAAATAAATAAAGTAGTACTTACTAAAAACAAACTACTTTTATATATAGTAAAATAAAGTAGTTTATTAAATCAACTAGCTAGTTCAACTATATATGAAGCACTTACTATA
>NC_057803.1:664882265-664883196 GCF_018294505.1 Triticum aestivum
ACGTCGTGGCGGGGCGGCGATGGCGTCGGGGCGGGGCAGCTACGGCGTCCGGGCGGGGCGACGGCGAGGTGGCGGCAGGGGACGGCGCGCGGCGTCGGGAGAGATCGAACTCGGGGTGGGGCGGCAGTGCTACTTATATAGCAAAGGCTTTGGTCCTGGTTCGTACGGCAAACCGGTACCAGTGCCGGCCTTTTGTCCCGATTTGAGCCACCAACCGGGACCAAAGGCCTCTTTTCGGCAGCCCAAAGGGCGGGAAACGAGGACCTTTGGTCCCGGTTGGTGGCTCCAACCGGGACAAAAGGCGAGCATTGGTACCTGTTGGTGGCACCAACCGATACCAAAGAGGGGCATTGGTACCGGTTGGCGCCACCAACCGGTACCAATGGACCCATCTAATTTTTTATTTTCTGCAACTGTTTTTTAGTGGATTCTTTCTGCAGCTGTTTTTTTAGTCCCACCTCGCCAAGCGAGAGGCACTCGCAGCTGTTTATAAGCCCTGAGTGCAAAGACGATGCAGAAGAGGCTCAATGCTCACCTGCACATTGGTTAGCTTCAAGCCTTGAGGAATAGAGTAGACTGCACAGAGCTATGTGCAGTGCAGTTGACACTATTCTGAAAGGCTTGAAGCAAATTAACGAGTATTGCGCCTCTATTTTATTTAATAGTTGTGATTAACTTAACTAAAAAATGAGCATAGATGCTTATTTTTAATGACTTATTACAACTCAGAAATAAAAAGAAAAAAATAAATATAGCAGAAAAGAAATAAAAATATATAAAAAAAACTAATCAGAAATAAATAGAAGCACAAATAGTTGTGATTAACTTTGCTAAAAAATGAGCATAGATGCTTATTTTTAATGACTTATTACAATTCAGAAATAAATAGAAGAAAAAATAGTTTTGATTAACTTAACTAAAAAATGAGCAT
>NC_057803.1:664883709-664910452 GCF_018294505.1 Triticum aestivum
GAAATAAATAGAAGAAAAAATAGTTGTGATTAACTTAACTAAAAAATGAGCATAAATGCTTATTTTTAATGACTTATTACAACTCAGAAATAAAAAGAAAAAAATAAAAATAGCAGAAAAGAAAAAAAAACTATATAAGAAACTACTCAGAAATGAGCATAGATGCGCTTATAGAGAAAATTAGACCTAAATTCATAATAAATTTCTACTAACTTCAGAGAAATTCAATATGAATTTAGGTTAAATTTCCTGTATAAGGGCATCTATTTTCACTTTGAGAGCAGCTCAACAAGACAGAGAGGGAGGGGCTTATAAACCGGTGTGAGCCCCCTTCGGTTGGCGAGGTGGGACTAAACTCTGGCCGCAACGAGGACCACCCCTTTAGTCCCGGTTCGTGCCACCAACCGGGACTAAAGGGCTGCCTTTGGTCCCGGTTCAAGCCACCAACCGGGACCAATGGTGGTGGGCCAGGAGCGAGGCGCATTGGTCCCGGTTCGTCCCACCAACCGGAATCAATAGGTCCAGACAAACCGGGACCAATGGCCCACGTCGCCCGGCCGGCCCCCGGGGCTAACGAACCGGGTCCAATGCCCCCATTGGTCCCGGTTCTGGATTGGACCGGGACTAATGGCTGACCTGGCCTGGACCATTGCCTCCCTTTTCTACTAGTGAATTCCTACAATGGCATCTCGTGTGTGATAACTCAATGCAAAAGGGGGGGCACGATTTTCGTTGTTGTTGCTGGAGATCAACAAAAATTGACCTAGCATTTGGGTGCAAGTGTCGTGAGCATGGACCTAGCCCTGGGAATCAAACAAGCAGACGAAGGGCATCATATACATCATAAGATTCATCTATATCACGAGAGCTGAAAACGATAGAACTTGCCATGGCGCGATGGATAGGATGAGATTCACGATCTGAGTCCTATTCCAAAAAGAGAATAATTGCCTAAACTTAAACAGTATGGACCAGATTGATAATTGACTAAATCCTACCTATGGGCTACATTCTCTGTCAGGATCACAACAACTGAAATCCTACCTATGCACCAGATTGATAGCCACCACAAGAACAACACCAAGCCATGGGTGGGAAACAGTAACAGAGGGTTTAGTCTCAAGCCTAGGTATCCTCAGTTTGAACAATGGAAGAAACAAAGCATTCTTCAGTTTAAACAACAAAAATTGGCCTTGTGGTTGGTACAAGTGTCATGGACATGGACCTAGCCCTAAGAATCAAACAAGCATGAGAAGGGCATCACACATAGCATGAGATTCATGTCTATCACAAGAGCTGAAACCTTAGAGCTTGCCAGGGCGCGATGGCCAGCATGATGAAATTCACGATCAGAATGCTATTCCTCATTCTCATCTCTAAAAACTAAGAACTGGGAAGGGCATGCAAAGGAGCGTTGTGCGCTACAATCTCTGTCAGAACCCCAGCAAACCAAATCCTACCTATGCACCACACTGATACCACAACAAGAGTAGACATTTGTAAACCTTAACAGAACATTTACAGAGATAATATAAAACAAAAGCGTAGCAGTTCATTTGCAGTGAACCATGCCAAACATATCCAAACAAAAATGAAAATTGTGATGAGATGACCACAACCACATAACAACATCAAGCCGTTGGTGGGAAATAGCCAACAGAGGGTCAGTCATCACATTGTTGTTGGACATGATGCGCAACATCGATTGACGACCACCAAGAGGTTGACAACCCATTCAGCAAGAACCGGAGGTTGCTTGACGACCACCGGATGTACACCATGCCTGGAGTAGGTAAAATGAACCCCTATAGCATCGATTGTGAAGGGGAACGGCTGGTACAGGGGAAAAGTGTCGCGGGGAGTTTGACACAAGGAAGCTGTTCCCAGTCATTTGACATAGAAACGAAACAAAAAAAAGTTTTTTCAGCTTTCTAGCCTCCTAAACATTTTTCCTAGTGCATTGATTTCTTCACTATGATTGTGAAGCACTGATACATGTGTCGCGGAATGAAATAACCACCTAGAAACACTACTAGTATGGAAAAATTGGATTCTCACAATCGAAACACTAGAAACTGGAGCGTGATGTCACTCTCAGAAAATACCCAACAGACTACAAGATCAGGTACACGCAGCACGGCAATATGAATGTATTCCTGATCTATGTACACAGACAATAAGTTTCCATAATATCACCCTCAACTAAATGTATGTCAGACCAAAGACGTGTACCATGCACTGATGCTACTAGAGAAAATAGGTTTCTTCACAGATTACCCTCCAATAACATGTGTGTCTGTAAAAGAGAGTCTCAAAAGTTCTGAACAGTAATCATGCGAGAAGGAAAGGCAGATATTGTCTATATACATACCAACGGTGATGTCGCGTCCACCAAAGAACTCATCATCAACGTAGAGCTCCAGGAAGGTGGCCCAACTGAGGTACTTACTCATTGGGCCCCTGGCGGTGTGCTTCCTCGGCGAGCTCACGGAGCGTCTCGGGTGAGCACAGCATCTGCACCACTGTATGTGAGAAGCCGCACTGCGGAAAGCCAACAGACATCGTTGAGGGGCTGTTTCGGCAAGACATCTATGCAGAGCACCTGAAAATTGTGGCCATGGTAAACAAGAATGCAGAGCACACCTTTCGAAAAGAACGCAGAGCATGTCTTGCTATTTCGTTAGACATCTGCAAAAGAGGACACCTGCAATTTGGAATATAATGTGTGTGTAATTAGAGGACACCGACGATTTAATGTGCCACAATTTGAACTTTAGGAACAATGAGCAGGTGCTGAACATAGTAACTCTTGTATAATATTAGCAGAGTCAAAATAAACTGACAACAACCCTACAGTCACCAAGAGCATCGTTGACATCCTTATGCCCTAGACTGATAGCATATTTAATTCATCACCAATGGCTTGATGTTTTTCTTGATGAAATATCAGCAGTACAACAAAATGTAAGGGCATGCATGTCCGGTAGCTAGATAGAGGTGTACAATTCAAAAACTTAGAATGTTGCATGTGGTGCTTAGTGACAACGAGTGAACCCTGCAATTAGGGTTGGGTGTGATTTAGTGACTTGTTAGACAAACACAATTATCCATCCTGCTTCCATCTCATCCTCACGGACTACTTTTTTCCATTGTAGCAACTCAAACCCACCTCACAATTTCAGAATAAGAGCAGCAAGATCCAGCATCACTAGAGTATGAAACAGTTGTAACTATACTATTCTCATCATGTAATAAAAGCATGTGATGAATCTGATGACTTGGCACTTATTTCCATAGCAAATGTGGTTTAACTTTTTAACTAAGAATGATGAAGTGAGGACATCACGGAATTGCAAAAAATCTGGCTACATCATATATACAGATCGGCCAGTAACATACCTTGAGCTATACATCATCATTGGCTACAGTACAGAGCCAACAAATTAAGTTGCACGCCGAAGACATGATATTCCGGCTTCATTTCCTTGAAGAAGAAATGCTACAAGACTTGACTTCCAAGAATGGCATTCCTGAATTTGTAAGCACATTAATTCCATGAAGAAGGCCATATCAGGCATATAAATCGCTATACCTTCCATTTAAGCAATAAATTAACTGTCATACAAGAACAAGACATGAACAACGTTACCGGTGTTGGCTTAGGTAAAAATTCACATGCAGAAGAGTAGAAGTTGCTTGTTTAATTATCCCTACATACATTTCTAATCTTGATCATTGATGTGTAGTCAAACAATCGGAATCCAGTACTTGGACAACTCATGTGCAGTCGAAACAATCTAAATCCAATAGCATGCCAATTAATGTGCACAAAACAATCTGAATCCAATACCAGGCTAATCTGAATCCAAGCAGATCCAGACATTGACAAACCCCTCCTCATATCATATATACGAGGAAGAAGAATTGCAAGCCCCAAGGGTGGATGATGAAGAAAAGGGGTACCTTTGCTTGAGGGCTGGCCATGTAGGGGTCATGGGCCTTTGCTTGAGAGGCTGCTCTTGCCTCTCCCCTTGGTGTTGTTGAAGCGTGCCATGACGAGTCCTGGTGGTCCTCCCTTCTTCTCCCCCTTGACAAACAGGTCGGGTCCTGCAACAAACCCATCCATCGGAGAATATTATTTCATCAGCAAGTTTTCTTTGAACATAATATTCTAGATATGCCCATCATCCAAACGAACGCAATGAAGAATAATGTGCAGAGCAACAAATGGTAAGTTCATGTTTAACCACTCGATGCATTCAGCTTTCATTGTTGAATTAAACAAGGTGATGTGCATGAAATTGCTGAGAAGTGAGAAGTGCTCTCATGGCAAAGAATATTAGGCATGTAGAGAACAGACTCAGTTACGAATTAAATGGTACAAAAAGGGCATTGCTCTCTTTCTCTCTTATGTTCGAGATGGATATGAATATGCATACAATAGCTGAGTAGGACAAGTAATAACCAAGCAACACTTGTACAGATAGCTAGCCTTCAGAAAAGCGAAATCATGTATTGCTCGCAGCTGGGAAAAGAGAATGCTAAAATTTGAAATTTGTTCCATGGTTTATCAGAAACTAGCAGTGTTTATTTACCCCTATTCATCATCTGCACACAAGGAAACTGAACCCTCCTTGGTCATTTGATTGACACAAAGAAACGAAACAAAAAAAATAGTTCTTTTTGTTCAGCTTTCTAATCTCCAAAGGTAGATCTATATTTTCTCCAGTGCATTGATTTTGTCACTAGGATTGCACGTGAGGTGCAGAATCAAATAGCCACCTAGAAACACTAAGTATTGTATACTTGGGTTCTCACACTCAAAACACTAGAAAGAAACTAGAGCATGAGGGGGAGGGAACCACCTATGCCAAACTGGAGGCATCCAGAGGGAGATCACAACATATTCAGCCCACGGGGCAAAAGAAGAGCCTAGAATAGATGTAGAACACATAGCAGCAGCCAATTAATTAACCAGCTCATTAAAATTTAGAGAATGAATAAAAGGACTATCTGCCATTATGTTTCAATGAATGGCAGTCAACACAGGAGTACAAGCAAAATCACCACAAGAATAACAACATTATCATTTGCTTGACCTTTATTTTATCCAATTTAAAAGGGAATTGGCAGTACATTTTTTTCCAAAGATGGACCTGCATTCTTTTTTCTAGTGCATTGATTTCTTCACTGGGATTGTAAGTGCGTCCCAGAATCAAATAGCCACCTAGAGTAGATGGTACACTTGGCTTCTCACAATCAAAAGAAAACTAGAAAACTGGAGCATGATGAATCTGATAACTTGGCACTTATTTCCATAGAAAAATATAGTTTAACTTTTTAACCAAGATTGATGAAGTGATGACATCATAGAATTGCAAACAATCTGGCTACATCATATATACAGATCGGCCAGTAACATACCTTGAGCTATATATCAGCACTGGCTACAGCTACAGAGACAACAAATTAAGTTGCGCGCCAAAGACATGATAATCCGTCTTCATTTCCTTGAAGAAGAAAAGCTACAAGACTTGACTTCTAAGAATGGCATTCCTGAATTGGTACACACGTTAATTCCTTGAACAAGACCATATCAGGCATATACATTGCCACACCTTCCATTTAAGCAATAAATTAACTATCATACAAGAGCAAGAGAAACAACCAATATACGACCAGATAGCACATGAACAATGTTACTGATGTTGGCTTAGGTAAAAAATTAAGATTCACATGCGTAAGAGCAGGAGTGCTTGTTTAATTATCCCTACATACACCTCTAATCTGGACCGCTAATGTGTAGTCAAACAATCGGAATCCAATACTTGGACAACTCATGTGTAGTTGAAACAATCTGAGTGCAATAGCATGCCAATTAATGTGCACAAAACAATCTGAGTCCAATACCCGGCTAATCTGAATCCAAGCAGAGCAAGACCTCGACAAACCCCTCATCATATCATATATAGGAGAGGAAGAAGAAATGCAAGTCCCAAGGCTGGATGATGAAGAAAAAGAGTACCTTTGCTTGAGAGGTCTCTCTTGCCTCTCCTCGTGTTGTTGTTGAAGCGCGCCATGACGAGCCCCGGTGGTCCTCCTTCTTCTCCCCCTTGACAAACAGGTCAGGTCCTGCGACGAACCCATCCATCAGAGAATATTATTTTATCAGCTAGTTTTCTCTGAACAGAATATTCTAGATATGTCCATCATCCAAACGAACGCAATGAAGAATAATGTGCAGAGCAACAAATGGTAAGTTCATGTTTAACCACTCGATGCATTCAGCTTTCAATGTTCAATTAAGCAAGATGATGTCCATGAAATTGCTGAGAAGAGAGAAGTACTATCATGGCAAAGAATATTAGGCATGTAGAGCAGACTCAGTTATGAATTAAAAAGTAAAAAAAGGGCACTGCTCTCTTGCTCTCTTATGTTCGAGATGGATATGAATATGCATACAACAGCGGAGTAGGACAAGTAAAAACCAAGCAACACATGTACGGACAGCTAGCCCTTGAGAAAAGCAAAATCGTGTACTGCTTGCAGCTGGGAAAAGATAATACTAGAATCCGAAATCTGTTCCATGGTTTATCAGAAACTAGCAGTGTTTAGTTACCCCTGTTCATCATCTGCAGACAAGGAAACTGCTCCCTCCTTGGTCTGTTGATTGACACACAGAAAAAAAAACAAAAAAAAGTTCTTTTGTTCAGTTTTTTACTCTCCAAAGTTAGATGTGCATTTTGTCAAGTGCATTGATTTCTTCACTGGGATTGCAAGTGAGGTGTGCAGAATCAAATAGCCACCTAGAAACACTACGAGTATTGTGTATACTTGGCTTCTCACACTCAAAACACTAGAAAGAAACTAGAGCGTGAGGGGGAGGGGAAGAATGCAGATTTTGTGAGCTTATGCACCCGGGCCTCACTATCCTAACACTCCAATGTTGCTTTGAGATCTGTGCTACACAACTACCTTATTACATGGAATTTTCTCTTTTTTGTTCCTCTCATATAAAACATGTCTTGAACTTCAAACTTTGCAGTACAACATAACTTTGTAACTAGAATGTAAGATAAAACTTTCAGATTTTTTTGTCCGACATAAATATGAAAAATAAGATTTTTTAATCAAATAAATCTCATTTTGTATATTTATGTTGGACCAAAAAATCTGTAAGTTTTATCCCACATTCTACATAGAAAGCTTTGTTGTGCTGCAAAGTTGAAATACAAAATACATGTTCTATATGAGAGAAACAAAAAAGAGAAAATTATTTGCACGAATCGTGATGCAGGAATGAGTGGTTGGATAAGGAGTACCCGGGTGCATAGGCTCTAAAACATGTTTTCGGGGAGGGGAACCACCTATGCCGAACTGGAGGCATCCAGAGAGAGAGAGAGAGAGAGAGAGAGGCAGACAAAATATTCAGTCCAAGGGGCAAAAAGAAGGAGCCTATTATAGATGCAGAACACAGTAGCACCAATTAATTAATAAATTCAGAGAGTGAATAAAAAGGACTATCTGCCCTTATGTTTCAATGAGTGGCAGTCAACACAGGAGTAGAAGCAAAAACACCACAAGCATAACTAAATTGTCATTAGCCTGACCTTTATTTTATCAAATTATTAATGATGGAACTGGCTGTTTATCACTTCATCTAAAAGAAGAACAATGCTGCTTACGCTGCTGTCGTCGACATCCGGCGAGACGGGCGGGCTGGCTGTCAGAGAAGGAGCCGTCGCCCTTGAACGAACCAACCTGTGTCTTGAGGAGCTTGGTCACGGGCATGTGGTGTGTTGGCGGCGGCGGCGTCTCACCTGCACTGCAGACACACGTGTCACAGAATCAATTAGCCACCTAGAAACTTGGCTTGTGACAATCGAAGCAGTAGAAGCTGGAGCTTTCTAATCATTTCTGCTTCCTCCTTGGTCATTTGATTGACACAAAGAAACGAAACAAACAAAAAATTGTTGAGCTTTCTAATCTCCAAAGATTTTTTTCTAGTGCCTAGATTTCTTCACTAGGATTGTAAATTTGTAAGTGCGTCACAGAATTAAATAGGCACGTAAATTGTACGCGCACTTGGCTTGTCACAATCAAATCAAATCAAAAGAAACACTAGAAAAGTGGAGAGTGGGGAGGAGAGGAACCACCTATGCTAGCCGACGAGTGAGAGCCAAACGTGAGAGGAATGGAAGGGAAAGGAAGGGGAGAAGATACCTTCCGCGCGGCGCGGCGCGGCGCTAGGGTTGGTCCCGAGCAGACGGAAGAATTAGGTCCATGGTCGATTCGAACAGACGGCGGAAGGGATCTCCGTCGAGGCAGCCGTCTCCTCACGAGGGCATGGCCTCATCGCCGGAGGTCCTGTGCCGGCGCGCCGATCTGGGCTGTCGCCGCCGCCTGACCTGGTCGGCCGATCTACCTCTTCTCCTCTCTTCTCTCTTCGCTTGTGATGAGGGAGGGGAGGGGAGGAGAGGGCGGTGGAGGCCATGGCCGGCGGCGAGGTTGGTCTGAGGGAGACGAGGCGGTGGGTGGCCGCGCCCCCCCGATGCGGGAGGAATGGATGTGAATGTGAGTCGACAAGAGGGAATAATCAATAATGAAAGAAAGAAAGAACGAAAGAAAGGCTTGCGATTGGTTAATAGCCGTCCCACACGGATTAATCCCCCTCTTGAATCCATCTCACTCGTCCGTTTAAATCCAACGGCTGGTTGTTTCATGGACTAGACCTAGATGGACGTGCTCATAAAGTTAATTTAATTAATTAACTATATACCGCAGTAGTAAATGTTGCATGCACGCAAGTAGGTTTCCCTTTTCCAAGGTAAATATCGGAGAAATCGGTGGGTTGCAGCACGTCCGGTCGTTAACTCCTTGCTAGCTTTTTGTGACACGGCAAAAGTACCTTACCTTTGCAAAATAAAAGCATCCTAGGGCATCCCTAACATCGTGCCTCAAACGGACAAATACGATTAGATCATTTTTTTCCATCCAACGCGGAGCTATTCGAATTTCCGCAAACTGGCAGCAAACCTGAGGAGGTTTGTGGGTGCCTGGCGTACACGTCCAGAACCGATCCACGTGCAAGTCCAAGGAGGTTTGTTGTCGGGGCGTCCCCATGCACCCTAGCTGAGAATCATGCAGTTATGGGTGGAATGTCACTAGCTCTTCAATGGTCGAGTCTTCTTGTATTGGTGCGACCAAACTTGGTAGAAGCTTTATCTTTCGAATGTGTCTGCGTCGAATCGCCGTGTGGTGATCTGGTTCGATGAAATCAATAGCCTTATGGTAAAATGGTAAAATGGTAATTTGTTCCAGTTAAGATAGCCACGTTGCCTCACTAATTATGCATGTACAGCTCATAGCATCGCTTGTTGGTCGCATTGAGTTCCCCACTTTCATTGGTGATCTTGTATTAGCAGATTGTGATCCTATTACTACGGAATAAAACCCGTGGACGCACGAGTAGGATTGGTTGGGTTGGCGAGCAGAGCGTCTTCCCCGTGCGGGGAGGGAAGGAACGGCACAACAACGAGGATGGAGTGAGCGAGTCTCGACACAACTCGGCGGCGTTGTCGATCTTGTGTCGTGTTGGTGAAATGAAAGCGAAAACAAAAAGAAAAAGAAAAACAAAAAGAGGATCCTTCCTTTTAATTTGTGAACGTCGGGTTTCCTCGGCGGTGGTGGAACTTGAGCTCTGCGTTGGGCATAGCGACGGTGGGTAGAGAGCACGCGAAGGAAGGAACTTGGTTAGGGAGGTCGTTGAGTTGTCCGAGCAGGCCATACCATGGACGGCGTCTAGCATTGTGTGTGTAATAGGGCGTGGCGGCGGAATCAATCGGAGTTGCTGCTGCTTGGGTAGGAGTGGAGCAACTATGGCTTTAGGGATCTTGAAAATAGCGATGGCGGCGCCATTCCGGCGTCCGAACATAGATGACACGTACGAAGGAAGGTTCTGCTTGGGCAGGAGTCAACAGAGAAAGTGAGAGAGGCATGGCGGAGGCGAGGAAGACGAAGCTACGGGGCAATGCAATGCGGAGGCGGAGGATGAGTCTGTTTTGTTTGTTTTGTCTTGGCCAAGACGAAGCATTTTGGAGAAGGTACGCATTTTTGGGCGATTGAAAAGTTTTCTTTTCTTTTCTTTTGAGTTCAAAACAAAAAGAAAAAAGGTTTTTTTTTTCTCAATTCGAGTTGCTACGTTTGGGGCAGGCGGTCGCTGGAGTTGAGTCGAGTGGACGGACGGGTAACGCGACCAAGCGAGCGAGCGACCGCGCGTCCTCCTCTCCTTTTTTTTTACGCGAGCCCGGCCGAGCGACTCGATCGATCTCGATCGTCCCGGGCAGACCTACGTAAAAAAAAAAAAAATCCTACTCCGACACGAGCCGAGGCACTCTGGTTCCATGTAGATATAGACACTGCCGCCCGCGAGCTTATATCCATCGCTTCCCCGAGCATCGATCTCCTACGATCCAACCTAGTTCAGTTCACAATCAGGTACGCGCTGTCGTGCGATACCATGGACATCGGCGAAGACGGCGACCACCTGCCACAAGAAGAAGAAGGTCTTGCGGACGCCATGGACGTCGCTGAAGACGGCGACCCCCTGCAACAAGAAGAAGTTCACGCGGGCATCCTAGCGGATTACGCCGTGGTCGTGCTTCGCCAGCTTAGGCGCCAACGTGCTCTGCAGTGGCTGCAACTAGAGCTACGCGTCTTGCTGGACACGGCGGGCATCATCCCACACGTCGGTGCCGCGGAGGCTCCAGAAGGCCTGGACCTGGCGTTGGCAGCGGCGGTGGATGAGGCGCTGAAGATGGTGGACGCGCCGTCATCTGACGACGGCCTCAACTGCCCGATCTGCTTGGAGGACGACGACACGGCGGCGTGGAAGGAGACTCCGTGCGGGCACCGGTTCCACGGGCGGTGCGTTCAGAGGTGGCTGCAGGCCAAGGGGAGCTGCCCCATGTGCCGGCGCCAGGTGGTGGCGATGCCTGCCGCTGCAGGTCCGGAATATGGCCAGGACGTTACCGACTCTGTTGCCATGGACGACATTGATGATGATGCTTAGCTAGGGTGCTTTGTTCTGATGCTTGCCTCAGTTCAGTTCAGACTAAATTTGCCCTTTAGGAAACGACGTCAATCAGGAAGTGTAATCATACATGTACAATTGTTCACGTTTGTCCATCATGCTCCATCTTGTTAATTATTCCCAAAGAAAATGTTCTATCATGTAGATGTGAGCTGCAGCCTGCAGGTCCAAGTTAGGTGCCAGGTTCAATTTTTTCGCGAGGAAGTTTCAATAAGTTTCAGTGAAATTGGGGGCTAAAAGAAGACCTTATTACCATCGTAACAATGGATGCATCAAGTACACTGTTTTTAACTGACAAATTGTTTCGATGGAAAAGAATCTCCTTGGAACCGATTGCTCACATCCCTCAATCAGGTCGACGGCTTTTATCGCCTCTCGCAAGATTCTCCGACAAACAACCGTGTACATACCCCTAGTAAAATTGGCCCCTCCACCTCGCTTCTTGGGTAATTGTGGCCGCTACGACATGGGCCCACTCCTCGGAGTTGGTGGCAAGGATTCTCCCAGAATAAAGAGGTGACGGTGGTGATGGAGCATTTCGCAACATCGTCGGGAAAACATTAGCATACCCGCTAGACTTGAGTATTGATATGCACACGATGCACATTGGGCAATTTGTGCCCGACACAGCATATTAGTGCGCCCATGCTTATCTTGAGATTGGAGCAGACATCTGGATTAGCATAGTGCAACTAGTTTATCGTCCGCAAAGTAGTTTCACTAGACTTAGTATAATGGGTCACTCCACCTCGCCATCTTGGTGCGATTGTGGCGGCCGCGACAGTGCACCCTCGTCTGGATCAGTGAAAAGGCTCAGGGGCGGAGGCGATGACAGAGCGTGCACCAACTCTCTTATCACCTCCCCATGTAGAGGTGGTGATGGCAGTGGTGGGGAGGAGCCTACCTCCTCGGACGGCGGTGATGGCTATCATGTGGTGGAGACATGCTCATTGGATCTCGGGCAACTCTAGCCCACGAAATCATGCATTCATCCACACCAGGTGGGATGATCTGCCATGGCCATTTTAAACTAGCCGGCTGTCGGGAAAACCAACGCCAGTGGCGCAAGACACATAAGGGGAGTGTAGAAGGGACATGGCGAGGGTTTGAGGGTTATGTAGCCTAGGATTTATACATACCGAAGGTAGTTCATATTAGGAAACTTCCTCAAATAATTTCATGCTGGAGGCAGTTTCTATTAATGAACTGCCTACAATAGTGTATCAGCTCCTTGGAGGTGGTTTTCGTCCTAAATGGGCAAGGAAATTAGAGACAATTGATGATTTGACATTTGGAACCGCCTCCATGGAAAACCTCTATTGACCATTTTGTACTAGTGTCAATATCAATATTATTATCATAAAACTCTTCTAGTGGTTAAAATAAGTTATTTCTTGTCAATATCTCTATATCCTTACTAGTCATCCTTCCAACATATGCTTTTGTTATGGAACAAACAAGATTGTTCTTGCTTTCCAGATAGTATTGTTTAGAATCGGTGATAAAATCCTCAAATTATATTGTCCTTCAATAACCCCTTCATCTTGGTAGTTCTAAAAAAAAACTTCATCTTGGTATGGGCTAAGCAATTGTGTTTTTCCTCCTAATTCCAATAGCCTGATATTTTTTTCCAATAATGCTTATCGCCTTTCTTTGTGATTGAAATCACCTTTATTATTACACATATAAAACAAATCCAACTCACTGTTGAGATAAGCGCTTTTGACCATCCGTGGTGTGCCCTTCACATCAGCCGTTTGCGCTGAGGGTTTTGCTCAGTTGCAATGACAAATTCGGGAAGGTTTCGTTGACCTTGGTTTTCTATTAAAAAAATCGGGACATGACAAAAACACATGTGTAGGCGGATGCTCAACATCAATGAGCAACGAGCTTTAAAAATCACTAAACACATGGGAACATAGAGTATTTGATTATCGAAGGGAAATGAAGTTTTTGAAAGGAAAAAAAATAGTAATCACCCGAAAAAGGAGTTAGTACGGGAATGAGCATAGGAAAAAAATCTTGGGAATAAAAGAGGTGACACAGAATGCGTATTACGGAAATACGCGTGCGTCGTCTAAACTTTGGGGGCCAAATCGCCGGGGACGAACAAAGGAGGCGAAGACATTGGCGTCTGGCGACGACCCCCGGGAGTCATTCCGCCGTTTGGAGAGCACACGGAGTAACGTGGTCAGGACTCAGGGTCAGTGTTGTTGTCCGGCACGAGATCATGGAGGACGGTGTGCGTGGAATCGGGCGGGCGGGCAGCCACGGTGGGGAAAGAGACTGGGTTGTCGTCGGCTCGAGTGAAATTGGGCGTGGGAGGAACCGGAGAAAATTAGAGGCCGCTTCTTTGCTTGGAAGCGTGGGGGCTGCCATGTTTTGTTGATCGGAGGTCGCGTCTTCCCTGAACGGGGACGGAAGCAACGGACATCACAACAAGGTGGATGGAGTGAACGAGGCTCGACTCGACTCGACGGCGTTGTCCATCTTGTGTCGTGTTGGTGAAACAAAAAGAGGATCCTTTTGAATCTGTTAAGGTCGGGTTTCCTCGGCCGTGGTGGAACTTGAGCCCGGCGTTGGGGGATAGCGATGGTGGGTAGAGAGCTCGCGAAGGAAGAAACTTGGTGAGGGAGGTCATTGAGTTGTCCGGGTGGGACGAGAGCATGCATCGACGACGTCGTGCGTGTAATCGGGCACGGCGGCGGAATCAATCGGAGTTGCTGCTGCTTGGGTGGGACTGGAGCAGCTTTGGGGATCTTGAAAATAACGCCGGCCGGGATTGGCGGCGCCATAGTACGAAGGAAGGTGGGAGAGGCATGGCGGAGGGGAGGCGAGGAAGACGAAGCTACGACGGGCAATGCGCGGGGCGGCCTAGGACTCTGTTTTGGGCGAGACGAAACAGAAAGTTATTTATTTCTCCCATTCGACTTGCCACGTTTGGTGCAGGCGGTCGATGGATTAGTTGAGTTGAGTGGACGTACGACCCGGCCAAAATCTATATCTATCTATACCTACTATTAAAGGGAATAGGTATTCTTGGTTTGGTTTCGCTTTATTTCGTCCCGTTTAGGTGATTTTTTTTTCTTTTTGGTTTCGTCCCACCTCGAAGATTTTTATTATTCGAGGTGGTACTATTTTTTCGTCCACAGGCGCTTTTTGCAAACGAGCGCGTGTAGCGCAGTTCCTCTGTCGCGAGATGGGCCGGCCCAGGATAGCGTTTTGCTTTATATATCTTTATAAGTGCAAAAAAACGGTGTGCAGGGAGGAATCGAACCGGAGACCTGTACGTTCCAAACTCAGCGCGCCCACCACTTGGCCAACATCAAGCTTATGCATGTTAAGTATTTGCGTTCTTTTTAGTCTTTCTCCAGTTCGCATTTACTTTTAATTTCTGTTTTCTTCTTTTATTTTTTACTTTTCTATTTTATTTCTTTTTCTGAAATGCAAGATTGTTAATCGATGAACTTTTTCTTCAAAATGAATGAACTTTTTTTCAAAAATCCATTAACTTTTTTCCAAATCGATGAACTTTTCTCAAAATTTGTGAACTTTTTTAAACATTCAATGAACTTTTTTCTATTTTTCAAATTTGACGATTTTTTTATATTCAATGAAATTTTTCTAAAATCAATGCACTATTTTTCTAATTCGATGAACTTTTTTCAATACACGAACATTTTTCAAATTTGATGGACTGTTTTTCAAGTTGGTGAACTTTTCTTGAAAATTGACGAACTGGGTTGAACGATCGCTTGGCTGGCCCAGTGTATGCGATCGAAGCCCATCCAAGCAAAAAACAAATACGGGCGTCCATCAATTTATGGGCTGCGAGTGGGATCCTGAAAATCAAGTAAAAAATGAGTGGGCTTCGTAATATCAAGTAAAATATAGTTTACATTTACAAAGTGGAGAATAGAATACAACACCTCTATTTCAAAAGAACCCGCGGTAGCCAACTCAGCTGACTTCTATTTGTGATTAATCCTACTTCGAGGGTTTATATTGAATCTCCCTGACATACGTTCCCTAATTGCTTGCAAGAGACTATAAAATGAATTGACCCTGAGATTGTGTGGCTGCCATGCAAAAAAAGAGATGAAGAAGGAGGACGGTGCCGATAGTGAAGTGTATGTAGTTTGTGTTGACTCAAGTAATTGCTGTCCTCCTGACTTAACTTAATTTGCATTAATATTTATTATGTGTGCGCTGAGAAGGAAATGCATTGGCTAATTTGTTAAGACATTTGTGTTGAAGCACATGAAGATGTATGTGACGCGCAAGGAACTACAAGACGGTGTAGGGAGATTTGTGAAATCGGCATAGTAGAGTGTGATGACCAAGCTCGCCGCCTTGGGATTGATGACGTTTGTTGTAATAGGTGGGCAAGTGACCACCATCATGATGCCATGGGAGAAATCACAACGAAGATGACTCGTTAGGTCTGTGCATGAGTTTCCCGTTGCAACGCACGGGCATTTGTGCTAGTCCAAAAAAAAGAAAAAATAACGCGGAACGTACCTCGCTAGTCAATTGACTCGTCCGTCCGTACGCCACACGCGCGTGAGGAGACGAAGGAAGAGCTCGCCGTGAACAACAACAAGACGATCGACGGGTGTGGCGCGCAGATTTTTTTTTAAAAGGAGAGACCCGGCCTCTGCATCTGAACGATGCATATGGTCATTTTATTAATTATTAACACAAGACCTTACAAAGTCATACAACAGTAAGATTAAAGCCATCGGCTAAACAACATCTGTTGCTACTCCTATCCAGTTGATGAAGGGGCGCTGATAGTCTAGAACTAATACCAAACAGACATCGCTGTCAAATCTAATATCTAAGACCTGAGGTCCCAACCAGGACGCCTGCCGGATATGGACACCCACCAGTCCGGCATGCTCCTCAAACAGGTCGCCTGCCTGGTATGAGGCCGCCGCAGCCACCTGCCACCAATCCATCTTTATTGCTGTACTGTTGCATGTACTTTGCCCGGTCTAGCTGCCGTCAATGCCACCACGACGCCAGACAACACCACCATCCTGCATTCGTCCATCATCACACGCCCACCGGCGAGACCCCGCTGCTCCATGCCACTGAGACCCGCCATTGTCGACGTGTCAGATATCACGCCGCTCCTCCCCTTGTCCCCTCCAGCCAACACTTACTCCAAAATGATGCCCCCGGGAGGGAGAATGACATCGAAACGTCGCCATCGTCCGATCCGGTAGATCCAGACCTAGGGTTTCCCCCGGAACCTTCCGATCAGGTTGACGTGACATGCAACGACGATGCCTCGAGAAGGGAACAACGTCCGAGACGCCGCCATCGTCTGCCATGACCGCAGTCAGGCGTGATTTTCACCGAAAGCCACGTCGTCCCGATCTCGCGGTTGGCTGGAACCGAGCTGAGTCTCGCCACGAAGACGAACCCCGACGCAGCTATAGTAGTTGAACTGCACCTAGGGACACGTTGAACTTCCGCAAGCGTTGTCCAAATGGGCTTGCGATATGCCATTGGAAGCTTGTGGACATGAAGATCACAACCTCAGTTGAATTTTTGGCAAAATCTACACTGTTTAAGAGCAGTGTGGCAAACCTTTTTCTTCACACAAATAAACGTGAATTGTATTTTCGAGCCTATTTCTAAATCGTTTATCGGAATGAGGAAAATGATAAGGTGTTGGAAATCTGCTGCAAATCTGCTCGCTTCACATATCGAAAGTTTTCCCAAATTACCTACGGTTAAAGAGCAATTTGAAAAATGGTGGACTTTCTGAAACCAAAGAGCCGAGTTTGTATTTTTGAGTTAATTCCAAAACGGCTCATCCGATTTTTGATATGGCGTTGGAAAGCTTATGAAAATGCGCTCCTTTTTATATAAAAAGTTTGTTCCAATTTCAAACTGTTTAAAAGTAATTTAGAAAATGGCCGAAGTTTCACAATGGTTTGTTGGAATGCAGCAAATGATATGTTGTTGGAAAGCCCGAGGAAATGCGTAACTTTCATGTATAGACTATTTCTCCCAATTATCTACAGTTTTATCTCAATTTTGAAAATGGCAGAAATCATGTTTTTCCCGTGTTTTCACAAAATTTATCAGAACGAGGCAAATAATATACCGTTCGAAAGCTAATGAAAATGCGAAACGTTTTCTTATAGAAAGTTTTTCTAATTCCCAGCCGTTTTAAAGTTATTTTGAAACCGACTAGATCATGCATTATGTCTTCATTGCGAAAATAGAGTCTTCAAAAACGCACTCCGTGAAGAAGTTGAACTTCTCGAACATGGTTGTCACGTGCTAGTTTTTGCCCGTAGATCCCCAACCACTCATCGGAATTGAGCGAACGATATACCGATGGAAAGCTGTTGGAAACGGACAACGTCCCCGTATTGATCATTTCTTCTTATTCACGACGGTTAAATATATTTTTCTGAATACATAAACACTTGTTTGTAATGGTATAAATGAAACTTTTAAACCGTTTCATTGGAGTGAATCATATAATATACCGTTGGAAAGATTATAAATAGGAGAACATTTTCATGTAGATAGTTGTCACAAATTCGTTGCCATTTGCGAATAGTTTTAGAAACGTCTAGAAGAACGTTGCTTTTACCTTTTTTTTAACATGCAAATGAATGACGGATATCCCGCACTAGAAATTTTGAATCATGCAGGGAGAAGCAAGTGAACTTCTTGCAACAAAACTTTTAGTCTTTTAATTTTGTATTCTTTTATTCTCTTCCAAAATGTATTCAGTGTAGCAGTTGAACTCCTCGTTGTTTTCACTTTGAACTTCTGTCACGTATTTTTGTTCATGCAGAGATAGAGAGGTACGTGCGAGAAATAGAGAGATAGAAAGAGATACATGAAAATTAAAGCGGTTTTAACTTTTTTTTTCCTTTTTTGTAATTAAAGAGATACGCATGATAAAGAGAGAGAGATAAGAGAGATACGTGAGAATTAAAGCCACCGAGAGATAAGAAAGATACGTTCAGATCTGGCATATTCTCTTGTTCATGACTATCCCGGTTTTTAATAGTATGACATTGAGAGAATAGAGTTGTTTAAACACTAGACGTCCCATATGTGGCACAACCGCATGCATAACCTGCCAGACCTGCTCGAGAGAGGGCCTCTGCCTACATGCGTAGACCTACCCAGCTTGTCCCTAGGAGTACCGCTGTTGGCTCGGTCAAAATGGATAGGATTAATATGATACCACGGCTGCTGTTCGACTGACCCCTTCACCAATCTCATCAACATTGAATGACCAGATAAAAGGGGTTCGGGACTCCCGGGTGCTACAACACCTTTCTGTACTTGCAAATGGTGAGACTGTCACCAGGTCCCATCAGAGTGCCCTCACCAAAGCTGCTATGCATGGCTTTATGAACTCGGTGCCAGTGCCGGCCTGCACTGCTTCTGTAGCGTAATCTACCGTAGTACCGAGAGGCAACAGGGGAGGCAGAAACACTTGTGCCCCTTGTGTCAGCACCCTGATAAGAAGATATGCATGAGAAAGAGGCCTGAGAATTTGTGAGAGACATGTGAGATAGAGTAGAACTGAGGTTGGCATAGAGACTCGATACAGGGACACGTGAAAAATAGAGAGATGTAGAGAGATACGTGTGAGGAATAGGGATATAGAGAGATACATGAGAATTAAAGCGGACTTTGATAGAGAGACACGTGAGGAATAGAGTGATAGAGAGAGAGATACGTGAAAATTAAAGAGGTTTTAATTTCTTTCTTTTTCTATAATTAAAGGGCTACGCACGAGAAATAGAGAGATAAGAGAGATACGTGAGAATTAAAGCCGTTTTAATTTTTTCCGTTTCTATGATTAAAAACTAGATCTACACAGTTATAATCTTGACCCAAAAAATCAACGGCCTCCATTTTATATTTTCCTCTAATTAATGTGGGAATTTCATGGGAGTGCCTATTAGTATGTGTATATATATGTGCAAAAATCTCGACATTAATGAACATATATCTCGTGCACTTGCAATCTTTTGTAGTACATTAATGAATATTTAAAATATTTTCCAACCCTTGCTATTTATAGACTTGTCGTCCGTGTCTGCCACATTTGGAGTCCAACTATTTCCTACTGGATCCTTACACTCGACTACCAATATGAGAGGGAGCAGCCTAGTGCAGGCGACCATGATATTCTTCATTGGATGCCTTGTGCTTTGTGCACAGTGTAAGTATATATCATCATCGTTTTTAGAATCTTGTGTTAACTTCTTGCCACTAATTCTTCGGATCAGACATACATACACACACACACACATCTGAAGTACTGCATACTAAGGTTAAATATACTATACAGGTGCTGTCGATAATAAGCAAACGATGGTCAACCAAGATGATCATGCAGCGAACACAAATACCAACGCTACCATCGTCAACTCAACATCTGTAGGCGAGAGCAAGAAAACCGAGCTATTTTGCAGCCTCTATCTCGTATGTTATTTCAACTTTGAGCTCCGTGCTAAGTGCTACTGTTGCCAGAATAAGAATGGCGAATGTTACAAGACGAAGAGTGAGTGCCTGCAGAAGTGCCATTCCTACAACGGTTAATGCCCACCTTCATCGGGGTCTCTGGGATAGAATTCCATATGCTCCGAAAATTTGTCCATCGGTAATAAAAGGCACCTTATATGGTTTGGGCAATTAGGTGCCAATTAAACATTAGATAGCCCGTATGTTTCCGTGGAGATCCAACAAGGAAAAATTTGATGAAAGAAATCCGAGTAACTAGTTGCTTGCATATTTACAAAGTTCAAATCCTTTGGTTGTGGTGCTTTGACTCGATTGTCTATTATGCTCTTTCATCTACATGCACATCGCCTACTTGTTTATTTAACACACATCACCGAGTTGGTGATTTGCCAGTTGTGGGATGACAGTCATGTAGAATTGTAATAGCACTGACATGGAAAAATTTAAAAACTGAAAAAAGTAAATCCAATAAACAAATGGTGTGCAAACTAAATCAGACGGCTTAAGACAAGTGAGATTTAGTCAGGACTCTTTCAGATGAAGATAAGCAAATTGCAAGAAAACAACATGCAGAAAAAAATTTATATCATAGCATAACTAGCAAAAAAGCACATAGTACAACGACAACCCACGTATCTATATGCTATCTTTATGTATATCTATTTATATCTATCTATCTATCTATCTATCTATCTATCTATCTATCTATCTATACCTACTAATAAAATACGGAGCATTTATGCCCATCCGTCTCATGTTTTGCAAGAAAATACCCTACTTTTTTCTTTAATTAACCCGCGGTCCAGGTTTATGCGAGGTTCGTCCGTTGTGTTTTTTGCAAAGAACGAGGAAACGGTTGCGTTTTGTGAGATTCAAACTCATGATGTCCCCTCCATGCCCAAAAGCCACAACCAACTGACTTAGCATGCGCTTGTGCTATCAAATAGGTCCATTATTTCATTAAATTGTCCAACCTTGATTCTTTGCATGAGAAAACGCTAATTTATATGTGATTGCAAATTGCCTGGAAATCAACAAGCCAACTTGATAACCTAGAAATAGAGGGAAAGGAGGAATTCACTATATAAATAGTGTTAACTAGCAGGGTTTCCCGCGCATTTGCGCGGCTAGATTAACCCTTTCCGATGCTAACTATATGGCCTTTCACTAAACTATGTTTTGATTAAATTTACACCCTGTATATGTCATCATAGCAAAAATGAAAATCATAATGAAACATGCAAGTGCATTAGGTTGTTCTTTTTAATATAAAAGTGCATTAGGTTTTTAAATAAATTCCTTGGCATGTCAGGTCACAACACCGATAAAAAACCATGTATGGGCTTTCATGCCAAAATTGGTGTTTTTCCTCTTTGATCCACTCCACCTTTGTATCATTGAATAGGTTTTCGAGAAATTCCCTACCAAGACTTAAATTTAAATATGAAATTCCGGTATGTAAAGGTCCCTTCTTCTAGCCATATCAATGAATGGACGCATTCTTAATTACCTTTTCTTGATTAATGCTGCCTACCCACTTAAGTATCAAGAGATTCACATCTTCTATGGTGCTTATTTTTTCTATTGATAATATTTTACCATTGAACTGGACGACTCCTTTGATGAGACTAGCACGCGTTTTTTGCGGCGAACCCAGGAGTTTGAGGTCAAGGAGGCGCTAAAAAGGATGAAACGAGGCAAGGCGATGGGCCCTGATTGTATCGCAATTGAGGTATGGAAAGGCCTCGGGGACATAGCGATAGTATGGATAACCAAGCTTTTCAACCTCATTTTTAAGGCAAACAAGTTGCCAGAAGAATGGGGACGGAGTATATTGATGTCTACTACGCAACCTTCTTCTTGTAGACGTTGTTGGGCCTCCAAGTGCAGAGGTTTGTAGGACAGTAGCAAATTTCCCTCATGTGGATGACCTAAGGTTCATCAATCCATGGGAGGCATACGATGAAGATGGTCTCTCTCAAGCAACCCAGCAACCAAATAACAAAGAGTCTCTTGTGTCCCCAACACACCCAATACGATGGTAAATTGTATAGGTGCACTAGTTCGGCGAAGAAATGGTGATACAAGTGCAATATGGATGGTAGATATAGGTTTTTATAATCTGATAATATAAAAACAGCAAGGTAACTAATGATAAAAGTGAGTGTAAACGGTATTGCAATGCTAGGAAACAAGGCCTAAGGTTCATACTTTCACTAGTGCAAGTTCTCTCAACAGTAATAACATAATTGGATCATATAACTATCCCTCAACATGCAACAAAGAGTCAGTCCAAAGTCACTAATAGCGGAGAACAAACGAAGAGATTATTGTAGGGTACGAAACCACCTCAAAGTTATCCTTTCTGATCGATCTATTCAAGAGTCCATAGTAAAATAACACGAAGCTATTCTTTCCGTTCGATCTATCATAGAGTTTGTACTAGAATAACACCTTAAGACACAAATCAACCAAATCCCTAATGTCACCTAGATACTCCAATGTCACCTCAAGTATCCATGGGCATGATTATACGATATACATCACACAATCTCAGATTCATCTATTCAACCAACACAAAGTACTTCAAAGAGTGCCCCAAAATTTCTACCGGAGAGTCAAGACGAAAACGTGTGCCAACCCCTATGCATAAGTTCACAAGGTCACTGAACCCGCAAGTTGATCACCAAAACATACATCAAGTAGATCACGTGATATCCCATTGTCACCACAGATAAGCACATGCAAGACATGCATCAAATGTTCTCAAATCCTTAAAGACTCAATCTGATAAGATAACTTCAAAGGGAAAACTCAATACATTACAAGAGAGTAGAGGGGGAGAAACATCATAAGATCCAACTATAATAGCAAAGCTCGCGATACATCAAGATTGTGCCAAATCAAGAACACGAGAACGAGAGATCAAACACATAGCTACTGGTACATACCCTCAGCCCTGAGGGTGAACTACTCCCTCCTCGTCATGGAGAGTGCTGTGATGATGAAGATGGCCACCGGTGAGGGATCCCCCCTCCGGCAGGGTGCCGGAACAAGGTCCTGATTGGTTTTTGGTGGCTACAGAGGCTTGCGATGGTGGAACTCCTGATCTATTGTGCTCTCCGATGTTTTTAGGGTATATGGACATATATAGGCGAAAGAAGTCAGTTAGGGGAGCCACAAGGGGCCCACGAGGGTGGGGGTTCGCCCAGGGGTTAGGGCGTGCCTCCCTTCCTCGTGGCCACCTCGAAGCTTCCCCGACTTCCACTCCAAGTCTCCTGGATTGCTTCCGTTCCAAAAATAACTCTCCCGAAGGTTTCATTCCATTTGGACTCCGTTTGATATTCCTTTTCTTCCAAACACTGAAATAGGCAAAAAAATAGCAATTTGGGCTGGGCCTACGGGTAATAGGTTAGTCCCAAAAATAATATAAAAGTGTATAGTAAAGCCCATAAACATCCAGAACTGGTAATATAATAGCATGGAACAATCAAAAATTATAGATACGTTGGAGACGTATCAAGCATCCCCAAGCTCAATTCCTGCTTGTCCTCGAGTAGGTAAATGATAAAAACTGAATTTTTGATGTGGAATGCTACCTAGCATAATTCTGAATGTAATTTTCTTCATAGTGGCATGAATGTTCAGATCCTGGATTCAAGATAAAAGTTCATATTGACATGAAAACAATAATTCTTCAAGCATACTAACAAAGCAATCATGTCTTCTCAAAATAACATGGCGAAAGAAAGCTATCCCTACAAAATCATATAGTCTGGTGCTATGTCTTGAGCTTGCGTTGGCTTTCCTTGAAGAGGAAAGGGTGATGCAGCAATAATAGCGTAAGTATTTCCCTCAGTTTTTGAGAACCAAGTTATCAATCCAGTAGGAGGGTCCTCAAAAGTCCCACGCACCTACACAAACAAACAAAGAACTCGCAACCAACGCAATAAAGGGGTTGTCAATCCCTTCACGGCCACTTGCGAAAGTGAGATCTGATAGAGATAGTATGATAAGATAAATATATTTTTGGTATTTTATAAGATAGATGCAAAAAGTAAAGATGCAAATAAAAGTAGATTGAAAGCTTATATGATAAAATATGGACCCTGGGGGCCATAGGTTTCACTAGTGGCTTCTCTCAAGATAGCATAAGTATTACGGTGGGTGGACAAATTATTGTCGAGCAATTGATAGAAAAGCGAATAATTATGAGATTATCTAGGCATGATCACGTATATAGGAATCACGTTCATGACAAGTAGACCGACTCCTGCCTGCATCTACTACAATTACTCCACACATCGACCGCTATCCAATATGCATCTAGAGTATTAAGTTCATAAGAACAGAGTAACACATGAAGAAAGATGACATGATGTAGAGGGATAAACTCACGCAATATGATATAAACCCCATCTTTTTATCCTCGATGGCAACAATACAATACGTGCCTTGCAACCCCTGCTGTCACTGGGTAAGGACACCGCAAGATTGAACCCAAAGCTAAGCACTTCTCCCATGGCAAGAACGATCAATCTAGTAGGCCAAACCAAACTGATAATTCGAAGAGACTTGCAAAGATATAACTCAATCATACATAAAAGAATTCAGAGAAGATTCAAATATTTCTCATAGATAAA
This sequence comes from Triticum aestivum, assembly GCF_018294505.1. Classification (NCBI taxonomy): domain Eukaryota; kingdom Viridiplantae; phylum Streptophyta; class Magnoliopsida; order Poales; family Poaceae; genus Triticum; species Triticum aestivum. Next base: position 664,907,962 of record NC_057803.1, read on the forward strand.
CTTGATCATATTCCTATAATTCATCGGATATCTACAAACACACCGCAAAAAGAGTTTACATCGAACAGATCTCCACAAGAGAGGGGGAGAACATTGTATTGAGATCCAAAAAGAGAAAAGAAGCCATCTAGCTTATAACTATGGACCCGAAGGTCTGTGGTAAACAACTCACAACTCATCGGAGGGGCTATGGTGTTGATGTAAAAGCCCTCCGTGGTCGATTCCCCCTCCGGCGGAGCGCCGGTGAAGGCTCCAAGATGGGATCTCACGAATACAGAATGTTACGGCGGTGGAAATTGTTTTTCGTTGGCTCCCTGGATGTTTTCGCGGTACGTGGGTATATATAGGAGGAAGAAGTACGTCGGTGGCCGCTCGAGGGGCCCAGGAGACAATGGGTGCGCCCAGGAGTGGTGGGCGTGTCCTCCTATCTCCTGGCCTCCTCGATTGCTTATTGACTTGCACTCCAAGTCCTCTGGATCATGTTCGTTCCAAAAATCACGCTCCCGAAGGTTTCGTTCCATTTGGACTCCGTTTGATATTCCTTTTCTTCGAAATACTGAAATAGGCACAAAAAAAACAGCAATACGGGCTGGGCCTCTGGTTAGTAGGTTAGTCCCAAAAATGATATAAATGTGTAAAATAAACCCATAAACATCCAAAAGGGGTAATATAATAGCATGGAACAATAAAAAATTATAGATACGTTGGAGACGTATGAAGCATCTCCAAGCTTAATTCCTTCTCGTCCTCGAGTAGGTAAATGATAAAAACAGAAATTTTGATGTGGAATGCTACCTAGCATATTTCTCAATGTAATTTTCTTTATTGTGGCATGAATGTTCAGATCCAAATGATTCAAAATAAAAGTTCATATTGATAAAAGAAATAGTAATACTTCAAGCATACTAATCAAAGCAATCATGTCTTCTCAAAATAACATGGCTAGAGAAAGTTCATCCATACAAAATCATATAGTTAGGCTATGCTACATTTTTGTCACATAAAAATGTTCCCAAATTCTACACCCCCGATGACAAGCCAAGAAATTGTCTCATACTTAAATAATCTCAAACTTTTTCAACTTTCACGCAATACATGAGCGTGAACCATGGATATAGCACTATGGGTGGAATAGAATATGATAATGGGGATTGTGTGGAGAAGACAAAAAAAGAGAAAGTCTCACATTGACGAGGATAATCAACGGGCTATGGAGATGCCCATCAATTGATGTCAATATGAGGAGTAGGGATTGCCATGCAACGGATGCACTAGAGCTATAAATGAATGAAAGCTCAAAAAAAGAAAACTAGTGGGTGTGCATCTGATGACCAACAAGTATAGGGGATCTATCGTAGTCCTTTCGATAAGTAAGATTGTCGAACCCAACGAGGAGCAGAAGGAAATGATAAGCGGTTTTCAGCAAGGTATTCTCTGCAAGTACTGAAATAAGTGGTAACAGATAGTTTTGTGATAGGATAAATGGTAACGAGCAACAAGTAACAAAAGTAAATAAAGTGCAGCAAGGTGGCCCAATCCTTTTTGTAGCAAAGGACAAGCCTGGACAAACTCTTATAATAGGAAAATTGCTCCCGAGGACACATGGGAATATCGTCAAGCTAGTTTTCATCACGCTCATATGATTCGCGTTCGGTACTTTGATAATTTGATATGTGGGTGGACCGGTGCTTGGGTACTGCCCTTACTTGGACAAGCATCCCACTTATGATTAACCTCTATTGCAAGCATCCGCAACTACAACAAAAGTATTAAGGTAAACCTAACCATAGCATGAAACATATGGATCCAAATCAGCCCCTTACGAAGAAACGCATAAACTAGGGTTTAAGCTTTTGTCACTCTAACAACCCATCATGTACTTATTACTTCCCAATGCCTTCCTCTAGGCCCAAATAATGGTGAAGTGTTATGTAGTCGACATTCACATAACACCACTAGAGGTTAGACAACATACATCTTATCAAAATATCGAACGAATACCAAATTCACATGACTACTAATAGCAAGACTTCTCCCTTGTCCTCAGAAACAAACGTAATTACTCACAAAGCATATTCATGTTCATAGTCAGAGGGGTAATAATATGCATAAAGGATCTGAACATATGATCTTCCACCAAATAAACCAACTAGCATCAACTACAAGGTGTAATCAACACTACTAGCAACCTACTAGCACCAATCCCGGACTTGGAGACAAGAATTGGATACAAGAGATGAACTAGGGTTTGGAGATGAGATGGTGCTGGTGAAGATGTTGATGGAGATTGCCCTCTCCCGATGAGAGGAGCGTTGGTGATGACGATGGTGATGATTTCCCCCTCCCGGAGGGAAGTGTCCCCGGCAGAACAGCTCTGCTGGAGCCCTAGATTGGTTCCGCCAAGGTTCCGCCTTGTGGCGGCGGAGTCTCATCCCGAAAGGTTGCCTTCTACTTTTTTCTCATCGAAAGACTTCATATAGGAGAAGATGGG
>NC_057803.1:664910656-664924079 GCF_018294505.1 Triticum aestivum
CCTCGTGAGCAGGGTGTGGGCCCCCTGGCCTTCATCTTTGGCGACGATTTTTCTTTATTTATTTTAAGACATTCCGTGGAGTTTCAAGACTTTTGGAGTTGCGCTTGATAGTCCTTCAATATTTGCTCCTTTTCCAGCCCAGAATTCCAGCTGCCGGCATTCTCCCTCTTCATGTAAACCTTGTAAAATAAGAGAGAATAGCCATAAGTATTGTGACATAACGTGAAATAACAGCCCATAATTCAATAAATATTGACATAAAAGCATGATGCAAAATGGACGTATCAACTCCCCCAAGCTTAGACCTCGCTTGTCCTCAAGCGAAAAGCTGATAACAATAATTATGTCCTCATGTTTAGAGGTAGGGGTGTCGATAAAAATAAAATACGGACATGAAGGCATCATGATTATTTCATAAAAGCGACATATATAGATTTTGTCATATGGTTACTCATGTTTAAGTGATGATCTTTTCACAAAGCCAAAGTATGAATCAGAAAACTTATTGAGCACCAACAAATTATAATCTCAGTCATTGAAGCAATTGCAATTTATCATAACATCGGAAAGAGTCTATGTCACATCTTAAAAGCAAGTCCACATACTCAACTATCACCTAGTCCTTCATAATTGCTAACACTCACGCAATACTTGTGGTTACGGAGTTTTAATCGGACATAGAGAAAGATAGGGGTTTATAGTTTTGCCCCACAACTTTTTACCTCAAGCGTAATGTCAACAATAATAATTCATGCTCCCCCACATCCAATTAGATATATATATATCATGTTCTTTCCAACATGCTGAGCTTGCCAAAGGATAAAATAAAAAGGAAAAGGTGAAGATCACCGTGACTCTTGCATAAGGTAGAGGATAATAATAAAAGATAGGCCCTTCGCAGAGGGAAGCAGAGGTTGTCATGCGCGTTTAGGGTTGATGCATAAAATCTTAATGCAAAAGAACGTCACTTTATATTGCCCCTTGTATGTGAACCTTTATTATGCAGTCCGTCGCTTTTATTGCGTCCACAACAAGTTCGTACAAAGTTTATTTTCTCCGCACTAATAAGCCATGCATATTTAGAGAGCAATATTTATTGCTTGCACCGATGACAACTTACTTGAAGGATCTTACTCAATCCATAGGTAGATATGGTGGACTCTCATGGCAAAACTGGTTTAAGGGTATTTGGAAACACAAGTAGTATTTCTACTTAGTGCTGAGAATTTGGCTAGCATGAGGGGAAAGGCAAGCTCAACACGGTAGAGGATACATGACAACATACTTTATCTTAGATATAAGAAAACATAACTCATTATGTTGTCTTCCTTGTCCAACATCAACTCTTTAGCATGTCATATTTTAATGAGTGCTCCCAATCATAAAAGATGTCAATGATAATATATCTATATGTGAAACCTCTCTTTCCTTATTACTTCCTATTAATTGCAACGATGACCATAGCTATATTTGCCAACTCCCAACAACTTCTTAATCATCATAGTCTTTCTATGTGAACTCTTTGATTCCTTTTATTCTTTTTCTTCTAATCACCCAAGATCATGGCAAAATACTCAAGCCCTTGACTCGACACTAATCTTTATTATATAGCTCACGGACTCGATTACAAAGAAGGAACATAAAGAAAAACTCAAAACTAGATCATGCCATGACTTTATTCTACTAAATCAAGATACTACTAATAGGATCGAACTAAAAAATGGTAAAGATAGGAGTTGTGATGGTGATACGATACCAGGGCACCTCCCCCAAGCTTGGCAGTTGCCAAGGGGAGTGCCCATACCCATGTGATTATTTCTCCTTCTTTGTTGTTGGCGGTGGAGGTGTTGATGATGATGCAAGCTTGCGTCTGAGGCTAAAATTTTCCTCCCTCAGATCCTCATTCTCGAGCTCAAGTTCATTATATTTTTGCATAGTGTTGCCTTGCTGTCCTGCGAAAAATGAGGTGGGATAGATTGGACCTTAGGGAGGCTTGACTTCTTGAACTCCACATGCATATCACCAGGTTGAGGTAGGGGATAGTCCTCTTCGTCGGAACTTGTTTCCTCCTTCCTCTTTGGATCATAGTCTTCTTCTTCTTCCGTGGTCCAGCGGTAATGCTCCGCATCCCCATATACTTTTGGAGTTGCAATTTAATCAGCCATGTAGCTCTCTCCCTCCGAATCTTGGGAAGACATCTTGCTCTAATCTGTAGCAGCAACAGCTCGAAACGAGAACAGGGGATCAGATTTGCGTGATACGAGAGTCAAAACCTTCGGGAGTATATATAATGAATTTTTACCGACCAAAATACGTATTGTGCAAGGAAACGGAGTCCGGAGGGCACACGAGGTGCTCACGAGGTAGGGGGCGCGCCCAGGGGGGTAGGGCGCGCCCTCCACCCTCGTGGAGGCCTCGTGTCCTCCCCGGACTGCTACTTATTTTTCTATTTTTCTAAATATTCCAAAACGGAGAAATATTGCCTTAAAAATTGTTTTGGAGTCAGTTTACTTACCATACCACATACCTATTCCTTTTCGGAGTCTGGAACATTCTGGAAAGTGTCATTTATGTATTCCTCCGGGGTTACGGTTTCAATAATATTAGTTTCAACATTTGTAGGATTACCTGAGATATAGTGTTTGATCCTTTGACCGTTTACCACCTTCGGATTTGTGCCTGCGAAGTTGTTGATTTTTATGGCACCGGAATGGTAGACCTCCTCGATATCGTAGGGACCTTCCCATTTGGAGAGAAGTTTTCTTGCAAAAAATCATAACAAGAGTTGTATAGCAATACATAATCACCTACATTAAACTCACGTTTTTGTATCCTTTTGTCATGCCATCTTTTAACCTTTTCTTTAAATAACTTGGCATTTTCATAAGCTTGGTGAGGGAGTCCTGGACTAGGGGGTGTCCGGATATCCGAACTATCATCATCGGCCGGACTCCAAGACTATGAAGATACAAGATTGAAGACTTCGTCCCGTGTCCGGATGGGACTTTCCTTGGCGTGGAAGGCAAGCTTGGCGATACGGATATGTAGATCTCCTACCATTGTAACCAACTCTGTGTAACCCTAGCCCTCTCCGGTGTCTATATAAACCAGAGGGTTTTAGTCTATAGGACGAAAAACAATCATACCATAGGCTAGCTTCTAGGGTTTAGCCTCCTTGATCTCGTGGTAGATCTACTCTTGTACTACCCATATCATCAATATTAATCAAGCAGGACGTATGGTTTTACCTCCATCGAGAGGGGCCGAACCTGGGTAAAACATCGTGTCCCTTGTCTCCTGTTACCATCCGCCTAGACGCACAGTTCGGGACCCCCTACCCGAGATCCGCCGGTTTTGACACCGACATTGGTGCTTTCATTGAGAGTTCCTCTGTGTCGTCGCCCATAGGTCCGATGGCTCCTTCGATCATCAACAACACGGTCCAGGGTGAGACTTTTCTCCCCGGACAGACCTTCGTATTCGGCGGCTTTGCACCGCGGGCCAATTTGCTTGGCCATCTGGAGCAGATCGAAAGCTACGCCCCTGGCCATCAGGTCAGATCTGGAAGTTTGAACAACACGGCTAACATCCACGGAGACTTGATCTTCGACGGATTCAAGCCGCAGCCAAGCGCGCCGCACTGTCGCGATGGGCATGATCTAGCTCTGCCGCTGGATAGTGCCTTGGAGGCCGCACAAGTGTCCGCTCCGACCCTTAGCTTGGAGCTGACTACGCTGATCGAGGACGGGTGGCTGGACACCGCCTCGGGGGCTGTTACCTCTACGGCGATAGAGCCGAATACCAATCCTATCCTTCGTGAAGCTCGTGACTCCAAGGTGCCGTACTCCTCTCCGGACTCTGAACCTTCCGCGCCCCTGCCAATCGAATCCGATTGGGCGCCGATCATGGAGTTCACCGCCGCGGACATCTTTCAGCACTCGCCTTTTGGCGACATCCTGAATTCACTAAAGTCTCTCTCTTTATCAGGAGAGCCCTGGCCGGACTATGGTCACGTAGGTTGGGATGTGGACGACAAAGAAATTCAACGCCCACCCACCACCCACTTTGTAGCCACTGTCAATGACTTAACCGATATGCTAGACTTCGACTCCGAAGACATCGACGGTATGGACGACGATGCCGGAGACGACCAAGAACCAGCGCCTACAGGGCACTGGAAGGCCACCTGAACTCACGATGTATATATGGTGGACACACCTAAAGGAAGCGATAACGAGGAACAATGGGACGCTGCGAAGGAAAATTCCCCCGAAAAACAGCCGAAACGGCGACGCAAGCGGCAGCACCCATGAAGACCCAGCCGTAGAGCAGGGCGAACCAGTGGACGACGAACATGCCCCCAAGCAATCATCCGAGCAGGATGAATTGGAGAGGCAACCCATCTCCGACGAAGACAACAGTCCGGATGATCTCACGCCGGACACATCGTTGGAGCAGAAGAACCTCCACAAAAGGCTCGTCGCCACTTCACGAATCCTGAAGAAGCAGAAGCGGAAGCTCAAAACAGCGGAAGACGTACTCAGAATAAGATGGAGCAAAGTACTCAAGACCGCAGACAAATACAGCGATAGTCGCCAAGCAAAGAGCTACCCGAAGCGCAAACTGTTGCCCGAATTTGACGAGGAGGCTGTAGAGCCCCAAAAATCAAAAAACAAAGAGGCCGCCCGGTCGGATAAACGACCACATGACAAACCAAGAGCGGAAAGCGGTGCCGCACACAAATCGGCACGCGATCCACATAAGGATCCTCGCAAAAAGGATGGCCCGGTTAGGTCCATCTATGGGCCAAGAAAGCAAGCTCCAGAAGGTAACACAACACGTCGAGTATTTGAAAATCACGGCACACCCAAATAGAGGGGCGCCGCACACCCCCTATGTTTCATCGATGAGGTACTGGATCATGAATTTCCAGCGGGATTCAAGCCTGTAAGCATAGAGGCATACGACGGAACAACAGACCCCGGAGTTTGGATTGAGGATTATATCCTACACATACATATGGCTAGAGGAGACGATCTCCACGCCATAAAATACCTACCCCTCAAGCTCAAAGGACTAGCCCGACACTGGCTCAAAAGCCTCCTAGAAAATACCATTGGAAGTTGGGAAGAGCTCGAGGACGCATTTCGGGCAAATTTTTAGGGGACTTACATCCGCCCTCCGGATGCAGACGATTTAAGTCACATAACTCAACAGCCCGGAGAGTCACCCCGCAAATTCTGGAACAGGTTCCTCACCAAAAAGAACCAGATAGTCGACTGTCCAGACGCCGAAGCCTTAGCAGCTTTCAAGCACAACGTCCGAGACGAATGGCTCGCCAGACACCTCAGCCAGGAAAAGCCAAGTACAATGGCCGCCCTAACAAGCCTCATGACCCGCTTTTGCGTGGGAGAGGATAGCTGGCTGGCAAGATGCAGCACCAGCGACCCAAGTACATCCGAGGTCAGAGATGGAAACGGGAAACCACGGCGCAACAAGGACCAGGGCCGGATTAAAGGAAATGGTCCAAAGAGCACGGCAGTCAACGCTGGATTCAAAAGCTCTCGGCAGAACAACAAAAAACTGCCTCTCAAGGAGAACAGTGACGAGCTATCCAACCTAAACAAAATCTTGGACAAGATATGCCAAATCCAAAGTACCCCCGGGAGGCCTGCAAACCATACCCATAGAGATTGTTGGGTCTTCAAGCAGTCCGGCCGACTTAACGCCGAACACAAGGGGCTCGACGCACCAAGTGAGGACGACGACGAACCCCACAAGCAGAGCGCCGGGAAATAAAAGACTTTCCCACAAGAAGTCAAAACAGTGAATTCACTTCAAGTGATAACAAGGAAAAATAGGGCGGCACCTACTAAAGTACGCGCCGCATGGTCCACCCCAGCGGAATCCCGAAACTGGATGTCACAACCAATTACCTTCGACCATCAGGATTACTCCAGAGGTATTCGAAACGCAGGATGGACTGCTTTGATATTGGATCCTATAATCTACGGGCTACAGTTTACACAAGTCCTAATGGATGGTGGCAGCGATATAAACCTGCTATACCAGGACTCAATCCGCAGAATGGGGATAGACCCCACCAAAATTCGCATAGCAACACTTCCTTTAAAGGAGCAACGCCAGGCCCTTATGCCAATTGTACGGGCTCCTTATTACTAGAAGTTGTGTTCGGTTCATCCGACAACTTTCATCGTGAAAAGCTAGTTTTCCATATCGCCCCATTTAAAAGTAGCCATCAAGCACTACTGGGACGCGAAGCTTTCGCCCGCTTTAACGCAATACCGCATTACGCGTCTCTTACACTCAAAATGCCCGGCCCACGTGGCATCATCTCATTAAAGGGTAACTTCGAGTGTTCCTCGACTACGGAAGAACGTGAGACTGACTTGACAGCCACACACTAATCCAGCTTTGCTGATCAAAGCCCCTAAACAGGTCATCCAAGACCCTAGACACGGTTAGGCGAGTCCGGTATCAATAAACAAGGGGCTTACTAGCCGCGCACCCTTTTACAAGGGGCTTCACGCATGCACAAAAAGAGACAATAAATCTCAATTCTATTCATTCTTTGAATCATACTCTGTTTATTTCAAAATACATCTTTCGCACGGACTCTTTTTCAACTAAGTTCTCCTCTTTTACAGATGAACACCGTGCGACACCCGTCCAGGATACGGCACAACGGAGACATAGGCGCAGACGTGCAGTAGGGACCCGTTACAAGGATTCTTTTCAGATTAAGACCCTGCGTAAACCTTTTTTACTGTCTCTTGTTGATACACATTCCCCGGTTTTTTGCTATAACCGAGGACGAATCTGGCGTTTTGGCATCGGCCGCGTAGAAATTTTTGCACGTACCTGGACACTAGGGGCTTAGGGTATTGTTCTGCCCGTTTTCATAAAGACTGAATACCTTAGGGAGTGTTCGGCGTCTCGAGTTTGGCCTTATATGCATCAGCTCCAAATCATGTCTTTGGTCAAATGTTGGGTTTGCCCGGCTCCTGTGTTTTGCTGCCTTACGTTCCGCTCTATCGGCTAACGCGACACCAGGTCATGATATAGCGAGAGACTGTTCAACCACTCGATCGACCACCGGAATGTTTAAAATTCCTCCGCTTTAACGAAGGACCGTTTCCCGGTCAGGCACATACGCGCCCCGAAATTCAGAGAGCGCAGTGCACATGGGGGCTATATAGTAGCCCCACCATCGAACTCCTATGGCTAAGTGAAAGTGATAAAGCATTATAGTACGGTTGCCTAGTTTGCTACGCTATCACCTCCTTCACATGACCAAGACGTTGGATTAAGTGTGAAAATGCGCCTTTTTTTTGCAAACACCCCCGAACTATGGGCGTGGGGGCTGAAGCCGAAGACTGCCATCTTTCAGGTTATATACACATATACGTTAACGGCCGCACAAGAGGTATTTCAACACTTGAACGCCCAAGTATAAAAGGCCTTATATTATATTTGAAACATGGTTTCACAAATCATACATGTCATTTGAACATAACGTTTTTCGAGCACTGCGACTCTATTAAACGAGCGCCCTGCAGGACTTCCTCAAAATAGTGCTCGGCTGGTAATCGGCTTTTGTCCGAGTCCTGGTATGCAACGTCGGTGGCCTCCATCTCCGCCCAGTATGTTTTGACACGGGGGAGAGCCATCCGTGCACCCTCTATGCATGCCTACGGCTTCATCGCCTTGATATGCGGCACCGCATCAAGGAACTGCTGCACCAAGCCAAAATAACTCTTAGGCTCGGGCCTTTCCGGCTACAAATGAGCCACAACATCTTTCATGGCAAGTCTGGACAACCTATTCAACTCAGCCCACTCGGATAACCGATCGGTTAACGGAAGTGGACGCGCCGGACTATAGAATTGCGACCAAAAAGCTCTTCCATTCCGTGATCCTTTTGGCCCCGGAAGTGTGCGACCGCGTCTGCGGCACTCGCTGCCAAATTCAGATAAGCATCCTCCGCACCCCACAACTGGCCCAACTGAGCATACTTCGGATCCGTGAACTTCCTACACAGCAGAAAAGGCTTTCCAGCCGCAATATCCCCGGCCTGACGTAGCTCCTCCTTAGTAGCCCTCATCACGGAGCGGACATCCTTGGCTTCGGCAATGGCCTTCTTCAGGTCCTCGTGCTCCGCTCGGTGTTGTCTTTCAAGAACCTCATAGCGGTCGGTAGCATCCTTCAGCTTCACGGCCATTTCGGCCATTTCCTCCCTGCTTCGGCAGTGAGCAGGTTGTTCGGCTTTTAGCTCTTCGGCCGCCTTCAAGGCAACCGCATTACTTTTTCTGGCTTGCTCCTTGGCTCGGGCAAGCTCCGCCCGAAGGTCCTCCATAGCAGCGGCGCCATCTGCATTAAGCATACATGTTGTATGGCACGAGCGTCAAGCTCCTTTACGAGGCGTCCGCGGAGAAGCCACATACCTTGTGACTCGTCAAGTCGCTTATTGACCAGCGCGATGTCCGCATCCGCAATGTCAAGTTGCCGCTTCAGTTCGGCAAATCCATCAGTCCGGCTGGCCACCGAACGCTCCGCCACCTATATAGAAAAGGCGACATCTTACAACTGAGATTATGATCCTCGGCACGATGTCACCTTCGACAACGTACCGAGTCTCAGGGGCTACTATCTATACAGGGCGCATTCTATGCGCAAAACTGTCAAAAGGTATAACATTTTTCGCGTACCTCAAACCCCGTCAGTAAACTTCTGACGGCCTCATGCAACCAGCTCTCAGCGAATGAAATCCTTTCAATCACCGTACTCATCAACGTACGGTGATCTTCTGAGATAGACGCCCGCCCAAGCAGATCCTTCAGCTCCTCTGGCCATACACCAGTTGGTGCCGAACTCTCCGGCCCCGCCGGACTCGGGGAGACCCTCCGCGATGATACCTCAGGATCGTCCGCCCCTCCTGACGGTGCGGCAGATGGAGGCGTTTCGCTCTCCATCATCTCCGGATGAAGATCCCCCGAAGATGAGCTCTGCTGAGAAGGACTGAGGTCCGAACTACAAGGTAAAACTTCGGTTATCTTCAGAAATAAAAAACTGGGATGTCCCTTATTAAAAAACTCCCCTTTCTACTTACGGCTCGCTGGAGGGCTGATTCCCTTGGGGAAACAATGCGACCGGGGCTTCTACTGGCGCAGGGCCCTCTGTTGAAGATTTCTTCCCCCGCTTTGAGGCCTTGGCCTCCGGATCTTCAGAAGCGGTCCTCTTCTCCCCCTGGAAGGAGGGATTCTCGATCCCCCCCTTTCTTAAGAGCCTCCCTAGAGGAGGCGGTAGTTTCCTTGTTTACCCCCTCGCCCTCTTCCGAAGGCGCAACCTCCAGCATCTTGATTAACACCGGATCCGGTGTGATCTCAGGGAGGGGGGCCGGACACCGTATCAGTTTTGCTTTTGCTATCCACTCCTGTTCAAGGGATAGCTGGTTAAAGGGCAAGTTTATGATAAATGTATGGACAACATGTCCGGGCACAGGTACTTGAGTACCCGGGCGATTGCAGCTCAGGCCTGCGTCCTCGGTTAGGTCCGAACACATCTCTTGTGATCCGAAGAACAGTTTATACATCTCCACGGGCGTCGCACGCATGAAGTGTTGGAGAGCTCGCGGTCCCTCCGGATTGAATTCCCACAGGTGGAGGGGGCGGCGTTTGCAGGGCAGAAGGCACCGAATCAGCATGACCTGCGCCACCACATCCAGATTGATCTCCCTCTCTTGGAGGTCTCGAATACGGCCCTGCAATAATGGCACGTCCTTGGACGGCACCCAGTTAAGCCCTTTGGTTACCCATGACGCCAGCCGTTGTGGAGGGCCCGAGCGAAAGGCAGGCGGCGCCGCCCATCTGGTGCCCCTGGGAGTGGTGATGTAGAACCACTCCTGTTGCCACAAACAAAGCTCCTCTTGAAAAAGCCCTCGGGCCATGGAGCATCGGCCCTCTTGCTTATGACAGCCCCTCCGCACTCTGCCTGTCGCCCTTCGATCATCTTCGGCTCCATGTTGAAGGTCTTGAGCCACAATCCGAAGTGAGGGGTAGTGCGGAGGAAGGCTTCGCAGACAACGATGAAAGATGAGATGTGGAGGATGGACTCCGGAGCCAAGTCATGGAACTCCAGCCCATAATAAAACATGAGCCCCCTCACGAAGGGATCCATCGGGAAGCCTAAATCCCGATGGAAGTGAGACACGAACACCATGCTCTCACCAGGCTCAGGAGTGGGAATAACTTGCCCTTGTACGGGCAGCCTATGCGAAATTTCGCCACTTAGATACCTGGCGTCTCTTATCTTCAGCACATCTTCTTCCATGACGGAAGAGGGCATCCACCGGCCCTGTAGGTCGGAGCCGGACATTGTCGAAGGTCTGAAGCGCCTGAATCTGGAACCTTGGGTGTTGGAACTCGGGGCGAGGGGCAGATTCAATTGAAGATTGAAGAAAAGGAACAGGCCTTGGTCTCATTATAAAGAGGTCAAATACCAAGAGTCGTCCCCGTAACCGTTTGGGACTCGCCTTCGATGGAGGGGGAGAGCCAGCGGGCGCGGTTGGGTTACCTACGCCCGTATTGATGAGAATCCCGGAATAAGGGGAACACGATCTCTGCTTCGACAAGACGTGCCAAGAAAACCGCTTCGCTAAACGCGCTAAGGTGGAACAATAAAAACAATTCGAGTAAAGGCTTGGCCGTGGCATGATGTCATGCTACGAAATACGTCAGCGGATTGAAGTTGTGTAAATATCATTCTCTCTATGGTGGTATGTGGAATTTATTTTGCAGAGCCGGACACTATCCTGGTGTTCACAATCTTCTATGAAGTATTCGGAGGAGGAACCCGCCTTGCAATGCCGAAGACAATATGCGCGCTGGACTCGGTGTCAGGACCCCGACTCGATGTCACATCGATCTAGCCGGTAACACCTCATATTACTTTGCGGCCTCACGCACGGTATCCCCACGGGTGTCGCCTTACCTTTGCCCGGGACCGTTTGCGCCTTTTGGCTCACGTATATGATAGTGTCGCTAGCATCCATATGATAAGGAGCCCGGGCTGACATGACTAGTCGTAAACCAAAAGTGGCACAGACTTACAGGGACAGGCATCCATGACCCAGCTTCGAACGTGTCGGTCATCAGCAAGTGGGTCCGGGCTGTAGCACTGGGCTAGCAGGACTCCGGTAAACCGGGCTGTAGCGGGCTAACAGGACTCCGGTACTCAAAGCGTGACATTTCCCCGAAGGGACAGACACAGGAACGAAGAAGGACACATGCCGGCCAGCCTAAGTGTTCCGGAGCAGTAGCAAGCTACCATGGCTCAGTGAAACACTAGGAGACATTTCCCGGTAAGAGAGGCTACTAAAGATAAACAACTAGATGGTCAGATCCCACACATACCAAGCATTTCAATAACATACACACAATATGCTCGATATGTGCAAATACAACATGGCATCACAACATGACTCTACGACTCAAGTAATTTATTCAATAGGCTCCGAGGAGCGCGATATTACAAACATGGGTCTCATGACCCAACATTCAGAGCATACAAATCAAGCACAAGCGGAAGCTATCATGTCTGAGTACAGACATCTATAAATGAAAAAGGCTGAGAAGCCTGACTATCTACCAAATCCTGCCGAGGCACAAGATCGTAGCTGAGGTAACAAGCTAAACGTCGAAGACCACACGGAAATACTAGTGAGACTGAAGTCTCTCTGCAAAAACATAAAATAGGCAAACGTGAGTACAAATGTACCCAGCAAGACTTACATCAGAACTATCTACATATGCATCATTATCAACAAAGGGATGGTGGGGTTTAACTGCAGCAAGCCAGCTTTGACTCGGTGGCTATCCTGAACTACGACTGCGAGTAACTTTTTTGAGGTGGCGCACACGAGTCCACATATTCACCATATCAATACACCACTATGGATCTGCTCCCGTCTCCCTACGAGAACGCCATCCATAGCACTCACGCTTATCTTGCGTATTTTAGAGTATCCACTTTCACTTGTCTATGAACTGATATAAGCAACCCAGAAGTCCTTTTCCGCGGACACGGCTATTCGAATAGATGATGTTAACCCTGCAGGGGTGTACTTCTTCATACATGTTTCCACCACTTAGCGTCTGCACACGACATGTGCTCGGTAGACTTCAAGCGAAAGCCGACGTGGGTGTAGACCACGACCTACCTAAACACTCAAGTCTCTAGTCCAGGTTTATCGCCTATTCGGGTTCCATCCATGAGGAGATCCGGCCGGAGTTTCGCTCACAGCCCCAAACGATGTGAACAGGGTTCCGTGACACCAAACGGGTGCCCGGTTTACCCGGCCACGTGCCTACCGCATCACAGCCCACCCCTACGGTCAGCGCTGTCCACGGCCTCCAGCATACTACAAACACCAGAAACTACTTGCAACTCCTGGACAGAGGACAAGGGTGATTAAGAAGCCGAGAGGGTCCATTGGTTTCGGGCCCAATGCGTGGTAGTAGCTGAATCATGGATCACAAACACAGAACTCAGTTCCTGAGGACGGCTGCAATGAGACAACCCACCATGTACTCCTACATGGCCTCTCACCGCTACCTTTACCAAATCGTGTTCACACGCTTAGCTCACACACCGTAGGACATGTTCACACACCTCTGATTCATCCCCGATGAATCAGACCCGACTCAACTCTAAGCAGTAGCAGGCATGACAAACAAGCATGAATGAGTAGGCACAACAGGGCTCAAACAACTCCTACTCATGCTAGTGGGTTTCATCTATTTACTGTGGAATGACAGGTCATGCAGAGGATAAAGGGGTTCAGCTACCGCAGCAAGTAACAGATGAATCGGTGTTGTCCTAATGCAGTAAAAGAGAGCAGGAGTGAGAGAGTAGGATTGTATCGGAATGAACAAGGGGGTTTTGCTTGCCTGGCACTTCTGAAGATAGCATTGAGTCTTCATCAGTGTCAACGATCACATCGTCGATACAACGTCTACCGAGGGGGAACAACACCGGCAAACACAGAAGAAACACAATCAATGCAATGCACAATATGATGCATGCTATGACATGGCAATATGAATGTGTTTTGGGCTAATGCACCTAAAACCAGATTAAATGAAGTTGGTTTGAATATAAAATTCAAATTCAAACTCCATATGTGATTAAATAAATGCCCTTTATATGGTTGTGCTAAACAGCATCTATAAGTTGTTCTAACATGCATGGAAATGGTACAGATGGATTCCTTGAATTTTTCTGATAATTTTTCATATATAATTTATTAAATTTGGAGTTACGGTTAATTTTCTATGAATTTTAGAAGTTTTAGGCATTTTCTGGAATTTCCTGAATAATAATAAATCCAGAAAAGAATTACTGC